>NC_081408.1:299852507-299992507 GCF_030272615.1 Cryptomeria japonica
GATGCAGGTGAATGAAATGCAAATATTTTTGGCGTGTCATTATACTCGATCATGTGATAGCGGGCTATACGGATTCAGGAAGGACAATGGAGGTCAATCAAGAAAGGGGGATGAAAGGTAGAAGATATGGAAGTGAAAGAGATTCTTGTGATATTATCACCATTGAGCTTTATTATGGAAAATAGGTTATGACAATCGAGGTATAGGTTTGACCCAGAAAGTCATTGTACCTGTTTGCATGGAGATCAGACAATCGCAAACAAGGAATGCCCTAGTTCACACTAGACTCACAATGTCCTCATATCCTTGGACAAGCCATAACATTACTAAGAGACAATCCATAGACAAGAAAAATAATAGTAGGTGAATCATATCCCATCCTCACCTTCCTAGTCAAAGACATCCTGGAGATAGAATCTCTAGTCAGAGACATCCTGGAAAAGCTAAAAGACATGTCACCTTAAAAGATGAAATCAAAAGAAAACCAAGATTTGACACTGTGTGCAGGAAATATGGGTGACATAAACATAAAAGTTTGTTTCAAAGTGTCCACACACCAATGAGACTCTTGGTGCAAGTTATATGAGCTATATTGAATAACTCAACTTCCCAAGGGGTGTCCCATTGTTCTTTATCTCACGGGATCCCTGAAGTCAATGCCTTTGCTCTTAGATCACTGAGCAAAGTGACTTGGGAATGACAACTCTAAGAACGAGTGATGTTTGATTATAAACATGAATGCATTCCTAACATGTATAATATTGAAGCTATGATGATTAATCTAGCATAAAGATGATGATAAGATTAGCTAATTATCCTAGCAATGATATACTAATCTAACATGGATATGTTATGATATTGAAAATGCTTCTAAATGCTATTAATATGATTTATCAAAGAGAGGCTAAAATGCTTAGTTTAAATGATCTAGGTGGATAAACATTTCACCAAAATAGATTGTTCCAGATGCTCTAAAAATATGACACCCATGTGGTTTCTCCTGGTGCATTGGCGGATTTTGTGTTGGCTGTTAAAATTTGGCAAAAGAGAGATTCGAACCCCCAACCTCTCAACTCTGACTTTTACTCTCGACCAATGCACCACGCAAATCACTTGCTATACATAGTACTTCAACCTTGTTTAAACACCATGATCCCGAATTTGGGGGGTTAGATGGTTTGAACCGCCAGCCTCACAACTACAAATGCGCCCGATCAGTATTTTACCATGCGGGTCCTTCAAGATAGCAGGCAAAAAGGATATTTTGTAAGGCTCAAAATAATAAGAGCCATTAATTAAAAAGTTTGGGTTTATTATTAGGGGGATTTTTAAATATTTCATATTGAAAATAGGAGGATATGGATGATTTTCAAAATCATATGGTTATGAACCATATTAGGCAAAACTATGTGTATAAAAGGGGGCTGATTTTTGTAATGAGGGACATGGAAGATTGGAGAATTAGTAGTGAATTGTGAGGAAATTGGGAGAGAGTTGAAGATTGGAGATTTGGTGAGAAAAATTATTTTGGGTGTTTGATAGTGAATGGTTCATCTTTGTGCATTGGGAGCTTAAATTCAAGCTTGTTGTACGTGGGAGGAGGACTTTGTAATTCATTATCATCCAAGGAGAGATAAGGAGTCTTTGTAACCATTTTCTAGAGCTGAATCAAGGATCGACCACTCCATTGGAGGGACCCAGAGACGTAGCCAATTGGCAAACTCCGTTATCAACTTGTGTTTTGTCTTCTCTATTCTTTCCCTCTTCTATTCAATCTATCATTATTTGATTATTATGTTTATTTAAACAATTTGATTGTAATTTTAAGACCTTCATTTAATCGTTACAAAAGTTAACATCTCACGTGCAACAATCATAGATCCTAACATCAGATCAAGTGGTATCAAAGCTTGTTTGACTAGTGTTTGCAGAGGTGGATGTTAACACGATCTAAGAGCCAGCGCGGTGAAGGCACACTTGCAGAGTATAATCCTGAGATTGGTAAACGAAAGACTTTTCCATTGAAGATGTCAGAAATTGCAACTGAACAAGAATACCCAGAGCTCAGTGAAAGAGACTTTCGGAAAGCTTTTTTTGAAATGAAGGCTATGGTAGAAGTGCTCTACAAAGAGAGGCTAGAACGGATGAAGCATGAAAAAGGAGATTCATCGAAGGACCATGGAGATCAAGAGGACAAAGGGAAGTGATTGGGAGGTGGTGATTTGCCACCAAAAACTCCTCCATCTCCTTCTCCTCCTTCTTCCCCTTCTTCTTCTTCTACTTCTATTAATCCTTTCAAGAGCACATCTAAGCCTGTAATTAAATTGGATGTAAAATTTGAATTACCTAAGTACTATGGGGAATTAGATGCTGAAAAGTTAGATGATTGGGTCCAACAGGTAGAGGTTTATTGTAGGATACAAGGCCTAGTAGAAGATGCCTCTAGGATCCAGTTAACCACTCTCCGGTTGGGAGGAACAACTCTCACCTGGTGGGAGAGTAGGTCTAGGGCAGAAAGTGCTCGCCATGGTAATGTCGATATTACTTGGATGGAATTTGTTGCTGCTCTCAAGAAGCAGTTCTACCCTTTAGGACATATGCAACAATTGACAATGAACTAGCAAACCTTTAGGCAAGCTAAGGGTCAGTCTGTCCAAGATTACACCCATGAGTTTAGAAAACGAGCTATTGCTTTGAATGTGTCATTGTATACTCAAGATACATTGCTTAAGTACATAGGTGGTTTGCATTCTTACCTAAGACATTCTATTTTGATGTTGAATCCTAGTAATTTGGATGAAGTCAGTGTTCAAGCCACACATCTAGAGTCCGCGGGTAAGAATTTTGACAATGATAATTTTGTACAAAAGTCATCTAAGGTTGCAGAAACAAAAAGAGAAAAGAAGATAGCTACTGTTAAGAAAGAGTTCACATGTTCGCATTGTGACAAGAAAGGTCATGATGAAGAACATTGTTGGCGGTTGCATCCAGAATCGAAACCTAAGTGGGCTCAAAAACAGAAAGGTAAGGAGAAGGTCGTAAATGTTGTTATGGATCTTGGTTCAGAGTCTGAAGAAAAAACTAAGATCACAACAATGGGTTTGGAAGGTAAGCCTCCTATTTCCAATGTTTCCTTTAATAGTTGTGCTTCTACTTCTCAAGTTAACGATGTCCCTGAAGATAAGAAAAGAAATGAGCTTTTTCATGTAAGGGTTGTTGCTAAACACACTAAAGTTGATGCACTCATAGATAGTGGATCCCAAACTAACTTAATCTCAGAAGATGTTGTAAGGAATTTGGGATTGAAAACTACTCCACATAAGAGACCTTATCCACTAGGTTGGGTTTGTGAAAACAGTAAATTACAAGTAACAAGGCAATGTACTTCAAGGTTCACAATCTCAAGTAAGTATGTTGATAAGGTACAGTTCGATGTGGTTCCACTAGATGTTTGTGGAATAGTGTTGGGTAGCCCTTATTTGTATGATTGGAAGGCTATTTTCTATTGGGAATTTAATCAGTGTCATTTGTTTAAAGATGGCATCAGGTATATTGTACACTCTCACAAGGTTAAGACTAATCAGTCTTTTGCAAACATAGGGCAGTTAAAGAGGGTGATTAATACAAGTAAAGATTTGTCTCTTATGTTTGTCAGATCAGGTGATCCTAGGCATGAACTTGAAGCAATCAAGGCTAATCAAGCTCAGATGTCACAAAATATGCCAACGATACAACGTGAGGAGACAACAAATGAAAGCATGGATAATCAGGATCCTTCTAGTAAAAATGTTCCTGTGGTGAAAGACCATTATGTTGTTGATTTGATCACTTTTGTATCTGCATTGTTGTTCAATTTGATACTAGTCAGTGGTTATTGGTTAGTGGCTACAACAGTTGATGTAGAGGCATATGGGAGTGATATCATGATGTTTATAATCAACAATATTTTTGTAGTCTTAATCTTGTTTGCGAGTCGGGTACAAAGATGCACGAATGACACAGAGCAAGTGGGGAGGCCATGCCCTCACTTAATTTCCGAATAAATGCAAATTTTGGAGGTCCAAAAGTTCTCCAGTGGGGAGGATTGATCCGGGTGGATAAACATTTCACCAAAATAGATTGTTCCAGATGCTCTAAAAATATGACACCCATGTGGTTTCTCCTGGTGCATTGGCGGATTTTGTGTTGGTTGTTAAAATTTGGCAAAAGAGAGATTCAAACCCCCAACCTCTCAACTGTGACTTTTACTCTCAACCAATGCACCACGCAAGTCACTTGCTATACATAGTACTTCAGCCTTGTTTAAACACCATGATCCCGAATTTGGGGGGTTAGATGGTTCGAACCGCCAGCCTCACAACTACAAATGCGCCCGATCAGTATTTTACCATGTGGGTCCTTCAAGATAGCAGGCAAAAAGGATATTTTGTAAGGCTCAAAATAATAAGAGCCGTTAATTAAAAAGTTTGGGTTTATTATTAAGGGGATTTTTAAATATTTCATATTGTAAATAGGAGGATATGGATGATTTTCAAAATCATATGGTTATGAATCATATTAGGCAAAACTATGTGTATAAAAGGGGGCTGATTTTTGTAACGAGGGACATGGAAGATTGGAGAATTAGTAGTGAATTGTGAGGAAATTGGGAGAGAGTTGAAGATTGGAGATTTGGTGAGAAAAAATCTTTTGGGTGTTTGATAGTGAATGGATCATCTTTGTGCATTGGGAGCTTAAATTCAAGCTTGTTGTATGTGGGAGAAGGACTTTGTAATTCATTATTGTCCAAGGAGAGATAAGGAGTCTTTGTAACCATTTTCTGGAGCTGAATCAAGGATCAGCCACTCCATTGGAGGGACTCGGAGACGTAGCCAATTTGCGAACTGTGTTATCAACTTGTGTTTTATCTTCTCTCTTCTTTCCCTCTTCTATTCAATCTATCGTTATTTGATTATTATATTTATTTAAAAAATTTGATTGTAATTTTAAGACCTTCATTTAATCATTGCAAAAGTTAACATCTCACGTGCAACAGTCATAGATCCTAACATCAGATCATTAAATGACTATAGGTTTGATGCACAAAGAATTGGATTTTAAAATGATAGAATGAGAGCTCTATTTATAGGAAAAAATAGGGAAATGGATGGTGAAGATTGAATAATCTCAACAAGGGCCAAGATTGAAAGTTATCAATCCATGTTCACAATTCTCACCGATGAAATGGTGACAATTGAAGCATTAAATGCTTGAGAAGACATGATGGTTACCTTAGGAGGTAAGGGTTAAGGTTAGACTAGGGGTATCCATTGGATAAAGCTTTTACCCAAGGAGTAAACTCTTATGCAAGGGTTAAAGGGATAACCAAGGTTAAAGCCATGAATGCTTGATGAGACCCTTGGGTTAGATGAAGGTTGAGTTAGGGAGAAAGTCTCTAATCATGCAAGAAGGTTGAGTTAACCATTAATGGTTATGTAAGAGCCTTTAATGGTTTGGAAGACTTTGAGGGTTAACTTGTTGAGGACATAAAGCCTTTAATAGTTTTCAAAGACTTTTAAGGCTTTGAGAAGTGACTTCTCTTTGCTTAGGGATGTGACAATATTTAGGAGAAAGATTAGACTATATTAGAATTGATTAGAAGAATCTAGAAGGGGGTTAAGGAGGCAAGTGGGAGATGTAGGAGAGTGCAGGTGGAGGGAAAAGGAATTTAATTAAAATAAAATTACTTTATTTTAATCAAATAGATGCAACTTGCATAAATACAAGCGGGGGATTTAAATAAATAAATTAGATTTATTTTTTTGCAAGGATCAATTTAATTAAATATAAATTTAATTAAAAAGGGCGGAAGGGGAATTAATTAAATAAAGTGATTTATTTAATTAAAGGTTAGAAAAGGCTTAGGTGAACTTAATTAAATAAATTGAGTAACTTATTTAATCAAATAGATGAATGTGGAGAAATTAATTAAATAAAATTTAATTAATAAGGGGAACGAGGTTTAAAATGAATATTAAATATTCATGTAGGAAAGTGGTCAGATTTATATGTCTATAGACACCAACACACAATGAAATCTTCAAGTTATTTGTGTTTCTTGCCATATATGCTAACATGTTTAATTTGGTCACAATGTTGTTATCCTAATACAGGACAAATCATGCTGAAAACCATGTTGCTGCCAAATTCTGCTGAAAGATTTGATTTTTGAAAGCCCGCTAGTGCTTGGGTCTCATCTGAAACTGACTGAATCCATGAAACTAATACTTTGTTGCGAATAAGATCAAAAATTTATTGTGGATTGGCGATGCAAGTGATCTTTTATTGCAGATTGTGCATGAAAAGGAGGGATGAAAAGATGATGCTCCTCAAAACGCGCGATGCTCAAGGTACCACTTCCATCACTAGATTTAGAATTTTGCCCCAGTTACAGATTGGACTTGATTTATTATGAAAGGAAATGGTGAAAAGGGAGGTTTATTATGAATGACTAACTAATCTTAGGTAGATCAATAACAAGCCATGATGGGAATGAGTAAATTTATTATGGATGGATAGGCTGCGAGTGTGTGCAAAGTGAAAGGATGAATCTGAATCCTGAAGGAGGGAGGAGCAATGTCTCTACACATGGCGCTGGTAACCGGACTTTCACCGTGGTACTTTCCCAGGGCGCCATCGAAGTGGTTTTCACCGTTGGACGAATTTATTTCTCTTTAATTTTTTTTTTTTTCAATTTTTTTGGTGTCACAAGGCACCTGTTTGCCAGGTTTTCACCAAGTAGCAATTTTTTTAAATTTATTTTGTATTTTTGATTTATTTTTTTGAATTAGGATATTCTAAAGATCTATGTTTAAAACCTGCGAATGATAGGATCTTCCAAAGGTTCTCCATCTGGTGTTGAGATTTGATATGTACCTGATCCATAAATTGTTGTGATGATGTAAAGACCAAGCCAATTGGGCTCAAATTTTCCTTTCTTCTCTCTGTCTTGCTGGTTTTTAGGATTTTCTCTAAGAACTAAGTCACCCACCTCAAATGTGCGAGGCTTTACCTTATGATTGTAGCTTCACCATTCCTCGACTGAATGATGTGTTGCTCCATTTATTGTCTTCCTTGATAAAGGAACTAAGGTAGAATACTAATGTGTGAACTACAAAAGCCCATATGCGTGTCACCTAAAGAAGTTTGGGCATCCCTAACAACAAAGTTCTTTGAGAAAGTTCCATTAAAGGTCCTTTGATATGATGTATCGTCAAAAGGGAATGGATGTGTGGAAAAAGTACATGAGTGATGAAGGCTTATGATTACGAAAAGAAGTGAAAGTAGCATGGCATGATGGAGACTTAGGATCAACAAGTATTCTTTTTTACTTTAAATATTATAACTTTTTCCCTAGTTATTTTGATATTAGGGGAGATCATCTCTTGTTCTTTTTTCTCCATAGGATTTTTATCCTTGACTTTGATTTTTGCATAGTCCAATACCTTTTGATTTTGATTTGAACTGAAGGACTTCTCTTTATTTTTTACTTTTAGATTTTTCTTTTCAAGGCTTGATTTTTTATCCCCAAATAGTAAGGGCTTTTGTGATTATTGTTGATCCAAATCTAGGAGAGGAGTAGAAATGGAATGAGTGGATGAAATGGCAAGGCTATAAGAGTTCTCAAGAGGGTTGGCGATATATTCAAGAGATTCTTTGTTGGAACCACTCTTAGGATTATTGATATCAAGAGTTGCTTGCACCACTAAAGGAGATTTACATTCAGACTTAGTAGCCACAACACTAGGTGATTCACACCCAATTCCTTGATATTGCAGATTATTTGTAGGTGAAGAGGGGAAAACAAATTTGAAGGTCAAATGATCAAAACATAATGAAATAAACATGCAAAATGCTAAAATATCATTAAAAGACCATTTCACCTTGCTATTTTACCTTCTCCTTCGGATTGAGCTTGATGAAGTGAAGGCACCCCTTGATAATGCTCCACTTGATGTGCTCCTTTGATTGCTAGATGTGGATGGCTCTCCAATGTTGTGCACAAATGGAATGGATTTGAAAAATGATAAGAATGAGATGATCAAATTCCCAAGATGATTTCCTGGGCTCAAAAGGGCAACATAAACTTACTGGATTTCAAGATGTTTTGAATGAAGGGATGGAGCCCTATTTTATAGGAAGAGGAGAGGAAAACAGATGGCTAGGATGAATTCGAGATGAAGGGCTAAGATTTACTTGTGAGCTCACACAAGGTCCAAGAGAGGGTGTGGAGACCAAGAAATATGCCTTAAAGACATTTTGTATCTTCACACTCCACAAGATGCATTGGAGGAATTAAAAATTCTCCAAAAAAGGATATCATGGGGATTGGAGGAATAAAAAGGAATTAAAAATTCCTTGGAAGAGGGGATTCCTAGAGGAATGTGTGATTTCGAAAATCTTACATTCACCTAGGAAAAGAGCATTTAAAGCTAGTGGCTGGATGAAAAGGACAAAGAGTTGACTTTGTGGCTAATCATGCTGATTAACCATTAACGACTCATCAGGAGGGGGATTAGAGGAAATGTTAGGTGGGATTAATATTTGTAAGAGAATTTGACTAGGAGAGAGAATGATTGGAGGGAATAAAAAAAATTAGAAGAATAATGTTAAGTGAGTTTAGGGAGTTTCTAGAAGAATGAATTAAGAAGATGATTTGTAGGAATCATGTAGGTTAACTAATTAATTGAAATTAATTAGCTAAGAGGAAGATTTGTGAGGATTTGATTTTTTAGAAGAATAAAGAAATGGATTGATTTATTAAATCAATCATATGCTATAGTGACAATATTAATTATATTAATATTGAGAGGAATTTGAATTAGCATAATTAATTAATTAATTATGCGAGGAATAATTTAAATAATGATTTCGAAAATCTTGCATTTACCTAGGAAAAGAGCATTTAAAGCTAGTGGCTGGATGAAAAGGATAAAGAGTTGACTTTGTGGCTAATCATGCTGATTAACCATTAACGACTCATTAGGAGGGGGATTAGAGGAAATGTTAGGTGGGATTAATATTTGTAAGAGAATTTGACTAGGAGAAAGAATGAGTGGAGGGAATTAAAAAAATTAGAAAAATAATGTTAAATGAGTTTAGGGAGTTTCTAGAAGAATGAATTAAGAAGATGATTTGTAGGAATCATGTAGGTTAACTAATTAATTGAAATTAATTAGCTAAGAGGAAGATTTGTGAGGATTTGATTTTTTAGAAGAATAAAGAAAGGGATTGATTTATTAAATAAATCAATCATATGCTATAGTGACAATATTAATTATATTAATATTGAGAGGAATTTGAATTAACATAATTAATTAATTAATTATGCGAGGAATAATTAAAATAATTATTTTTGAGTGTCTACATTTTGCCCCTCTTTGAAGCGAGGTGTGATGACCATTTGATTCAAAGAATAATCTTGTTTTGATGCTGATATTGGTTTGATAGGATGCCCCGACTCTTGATTGATAGATTATGGTATGGTGATGCCCCCTCGGGAGATCAATTGAGGTATTTGATCTTTGGAGTTTTGTGAAATTGATATCCCAATAGATTTGATTTGATTCGATTGATAAGATATAGATTCAGTCTGGTTTCAAGAAGAATTCATCTTGTATAAGACAAAGATGATCAAAGTGTATGGTTTCGGGAAGGATTCATCCTGTATAAGACATGATTGATCACAATATCTAGTTTCAAGAAGAATTCATCCTGTATAAGACATGATCAAATCACAATGTCTGGTTTTAGGAAGGATTCATCCTGTATAAGACATGATTGATCACAACGTCTAGTTTCAGGAAGGATTCATCATGTATAAGACATGATCGGAGTGTTTGGTTTCAGGAAGGATACATCCTGTATAAGACATGACTGATCATAACGTCTCGTTTCAGGAAGGATTCATCCTATATAAAACATGATCAAATCACAACGTCTGGTTTTAGGAAGGATTCATCCTGTATAAGACATGATTGATCACAACGTCTGGTTTCAGGAAGGATTCATCTTGTATAAGACATGATCAGAGTGTCTGGTTTCGGGAAGGATACATCCTGTATAAGACATGACTGATCACAACGTATGGTTTCAGGAAGGATTCATCCTATATAAGACATGATTGATCACAACATCTAGTTTCAGGAAGGATTCATCCTGTATAAGACATGAGTGGAGTGTCTGGTTTCAGGAAGGACACATCCTGTATAAGACATGACTGATCACAACGTCTGGTTTCTGGAAGGATTCATCCTATATAAGACATGATTAGATCACAACGTTTGGTTTCAGGAAGGATTCATCCTGTATAAGGCATGATTCAGAATCAAAATTGATTATGTGAGGAAAAAATAGAGGAAGAAAAATTAGGGTGGAAGGGATAGATGAGGAACAAATATGAAGCAGTCGTGAGGTATTTGGAAAGAAGAATACGAGATGCGAGACCGCAGAGGAAAATGGGGGCAATTGAGAACTCCATGAGATTATTGAGTTTAGGATTTGATGGAATGAAGGTGAGATTTTGTACACAACAAATGTGGAGAGCCAACCTAGTTTGATGTTGCCCTGAGTTACTTGCACCATTGATTATAGAAATCAGGATGCCATGAGAAACGCAGGGCGTTGACTGACTCTGTAGACAAACGAGAATTTCTTGCACACAACAATGCAAGTGTTAAGAAACACTAATACAGAGTTGTGGGTTCGTGCAAGGAAACCCTCAAACACATCGATATTTCTTGTACACGAGAAGGTAAGTGTTGATAAATGCTAGTACCAGGTCATCGATTTATACAAGAAGGATCCAAAACATGTCATACTATGAAATATGCCCCAGTATGCACCTATCATAACATACCTGGATATGGAAGAACCCAAGTAGTCGTAAATAGTGGCAGTCGTAGGGAAAAAAATGCAAGCCTATATGAAAAGATCTAACAAAATATAATAGGTCTCTTCCTTGTGACCACATGATACCTCTTGCCAAGAGTAGAACTAGGATGGACTTGGGATTGTTTCTCAAGACTTCTTGAAGCTTACACACAGAGGCATAAAATCTTAGTTTCAATGGGACATTCTTTGTTCATGACTCAAGTGAAGACTTCATCATCATACGCATGTTTTATTAGGAGGCGGAAAAGAAGGAATGTTGGGCATGGGTGGGCTAGATGGCAGATGATTTGTAGTATCGACATGATAGACAGTGGATCCGGTTATTTACCTTGGCGTTTGCACAGAGGTTTTCACCAAGGTACTTGTCCATAGCGCCACCAAGTGGTTTTCACTAATGGACGAATTGTTTTTTTTTTCTTTTTCTTATTTTTTAATTTTTTTGTGTCGTAAGGTGCCTGTTTGCCAGGTTTTCACCAAAGTGACGATTTTTTCAGGATCTTTTTCTCTTTTTTTTAAAAAAAATTTCTTGATTTTTTTTTTGACAATTTAAGACTTTCTGAGGACTAAGCATAAAATCTTTTGAGGTGCATGATATTCATTGGATCATCCAAAGGATCGCCTTCAGGAGTAGCCAACTGATAAGCTCCTGATCCATATTTCGCTGTGATTACATATGGTCCAAGCCAATTAGGCTCGAACTTGCCTTTCTTTTCTCTTTCTTGTAGATTTTTCTGATTTTCCATGAGGACAAGATCACCAACTTGGAATTCTCGGGTTCTGACTTTTTTATGATAACTCATGCACAGACGGTTTTGATGTACCCGAAGATGATTCAAGACCTTGAGGCGCCTTTCACCTAACAATTCTAGCTCTTGTAAGCGGGCAATTCTGTATTCTTCCTCTGGTAGGATGTTTAGCAGCGATACCCTTAGAGAGGGGATCTCGATCTCAAGGGGAAGGATGGCTTCGAAACCAAATACTAGGGAATAAGGAGTGGCGCCTGTGGGGGTGCGGATGGAGGTGCGGTAGGCCCACAATGCAGGATGGATTTGGAGGTGCCAATCACGGCCCGCTTCATTGACTGTCTTTTTGAGGATTTTTATTAGGGTTTTATTAGAAGCCTCAGCTTGGCCACTGCCTTGGGGGTAATATGGAGTGGAGAAGCGGTGTTGGATGTTGAATTTTTGGCAGAGTTCTTTGACATCCTGGTTCTTAAATTGTTTACCATTATCTGTGATGATAACTTTTGGGATGCCATATCGGCAGATTAGGTAGTTCAGGATGAATTTGGATATTTGCTTGCCGGTGGTGAAAGTAAGAGGGATAGCCTCTACCCACTTGGTGATGTATTTGGTGGCGGTGATAATGAATTTATGTCCGTTGGAAGATGAAGGGTGGATTTTTCCAATGAGATTGAGCCCCCATTGCGAGAAGGGCCATGGTGTAATGAATGGCTACGATTCTTGTGACGGTGCATGAATCTTGTCGCCATGCTGCTGGCAAGGGATGCATTTCTTCGCATAATTGTATGCATCTTCTTCCATTTTAGGCCAATAGTATCCTATTCTCAAAAGTTTTTTAGCCAATGTGAGTCCACTTGAGTGTGCCCCACAGATACCCTCGTGTACTTCACGTAATGCCCATTCTGCTTCTTGTTTATCTAAACACCTTAGGAGGGAACCATCAAAATGCCTTCTGAACAAGGTGTCTGCAAGGATGGTGTAACGGGCACATCGGCGAATGAAGGTTTGCTGTTGGGTTTTGGTGAGGTGTGGGAGAATGGTGTTGTCTTTGAGGAAAGTGAAGGTTTCTTGGTACCAAGGGGACTCGGGACCAACGAGAACACACACCATTTCAGACTCTGGTAGGTCATATGTCAGTATAAACAATTGCTCGGCCAAGAACTCACACTTTTGACTATGTGTTGGCATTTGAAGGAGGGAGCCAATGGTGGCCATTGCATTTGCAGCCCTATTGTTTGTTCGTGGGATTTGGTCAAACTTGATTGTCATGAAATGTTGCTTAAGATCTTCAACCATGGTATGGTAGGGAAGGAGTTTATCATCTTTTGTGTGGTATTCATCATTGACTTGTTTTATGATGAGTTGGGAATCGCCATAGACTTGTAATTCCTTTATTTTCCAATGGATAGCCAAGCGTAAACCTGTGATGAGGGCCTCGTATTCTGCTATGTTATTGGTACATGCAAAGGCTATCTTGTATGATTTGGGGATGCCATCTCCTTGAGGTGTGACCAATAATATTCCTGCCTCTGATCCATTTTGAGTGTAGGAGCCATCAAAATACAATTTCCATGTGGAGGATGTGGTAATAGTCATAATGAACTCATTTGGTAATTTTATGAGAAGAGGATGGTTGCCTGGAAGTGGAGCTTCAGCCAACTAATCTGCAATGACTTGTCCCTTGATTGCCTTTCTGTCCACATATTCAATGTCAAACTCGCTTAAGAGCATGACCCATTTGGCAATTCTGCCAGTGAGAGCAGCTTTGGACAAGAGATATTTAAGTGGATCAATTTTAGCAATTAATTTTGTCTTATTATTTAGCATATAGTGTCGTAGTTTCTGTGTGTTGGACACTAATGCCAAACATGCTCTTTCAATGGGGGTGTAATTGAGTTCATATCCTACCAACGTCTGATTGATGTAGTAAATGGCATGTTCCTTCCCTTGATCATCTATTTGCGCCAATAATGCCCCCAATGCCACTGCAGTAGCACATATATACAAAATAAGGGGTTTTCCAGGAGCAGGAGGCATCAACACAGGAGGTGATGCTAAATATTCTTTTAATTTCTCAAAGGCCTTTTGACATATGCAATCCCATTTAAATTTTACGTCTTTACGCAATAGGTGTGCAAATGGATGGCACTTGTCTGCTAGCTGTGAAATGAAACGCCTGACAGACTGGAGTTTTCCTTGGAGACTGCGCAGTTGTCTGAGAGTTTTTGGCGGAGGCATTTCCATAATATCTTTTACCTTTGCGGGATCAACCTCGATGCCTCTACGGGAAACAATGAATCCCAGTAGTTTTCTCGATGTGACGCCAAACACACACTTTTGGGGATTTAGGCGCAGCTTGTATTTTTCCAATCTTTCGAAGATTTGTTTTAGAATGGGGATGTGTTCTTGTCTTGTCTTGGATTTTCCTAGCAGATCATCCATGTAGTCCTCCATAATTTTGTGCAAGAGGTCATGAAAAATTGTTGTCATTTCCCATTGATACGTAGCTCCAGCATTTTTAAGGCCAAAAGGCATGACCCGATAATAGAAGGTGCCCCATGGTGTTGTGAATGCAATTTTATGCTGATCCTCATCTGCTATCCTGATTTGGTTGTATCCAGAAAACCCATCCATTAGCGATAACATTTCATGTCCTGCTGTAAGGTCCACAATCATGTCTATATTGAGGAGTGGGAAATCATCTTTAGGACAAGCTATATTTAGATCTCGGAAATCTATGCAGATGCAGATGCCCCCAGCAAGTTTGCCAACAGGTACAATGTTGGAGACCCATTTAGCATAATCTATTGGTTTGATAAATTTTGCGTCTAACAACTTTTGGAGTTCCACCTTGACCAGGAGTGCAATATGTGGGTGCATTTTGCACAATTTTTGTTTTACAGGTTTTGCATCTGGGTAGACGGCGAGATTGTGAACCACCAAGGTAGGGTCCAACCCTAGCATATCGGAATAGGACCATGCAAAATTGATTTTTACCTCTGTAAGGAAGTTGATGAAGTCTTGTTTCTCAATTTCTATGAGGGATTTGACAATGAGCACATTTTTCAGAATGACTTCGGTGCCCATGTTAATGCTATCTATTTCTTCTATCAACAAATTTGATTTGTCCTGTGGAAGGTAACCAATGGTAGGGAGGTCAAATCCCTCATCGTCAAGTGCCTTTTCCAGGTTTTCACTTTCAAATACGCCCTTTGTTTTTATTTCTTGTTCATCCAAAGGCGCCTCAGGGAGGTTTTCACCTAGGGAATCATATCTTTTTCTTTTATTATCTTTTTTGTGGCTAAGGGCATTCACTTGACTACCAAAGTATCCCTTTTCGTGTAGTTGAATACCCTTGATTCTACTACAATCTTCCATATTTTGCGTTGTTAGGAGAGCAATGAGAGCATTATCGTCGACGCAGATATCTAAAGTGGGTTTGTCTCATTGGCCCTAGTCAATGAGTTCAGGATGGACAAGATGTAGCTCATGTGAAGTGGGAGGGGTTACGGGGGTGATGGTATTGATGTAAGCGTCCAAGAAGATATCTTTCTCATATTCATAAGGCATTTCGTGGAATTCCTCTTCGTCAACGCTTTCGATATCTGAAGAAGGACTAGAAGGGGCACCAGCGATAGTAATCTTAAGCACCGGGGTGTACCCCAAGCCTCTGTTGTATCTGTAGGAGATAGGATTTATGGGTGTTTTTCCTCCTTTCTCCTCTAGTCCCAGGCCGTGTCCTTTGTAACCCATTTTTTTAACTATGGCAGATGCTTTTGGGTACATTTCTTTGGATATTCTCGTTGGATCTTCATCTTCTTCCCGGTACAGCCATGAAGAGATATCTGCTTCGAGGCTCTCATTATCAAGTGGGCCCCATTGCTGGAAGGTGGTGTTTTGGCATTGCATGACTGGTTTTGGGTCTTTTTTTATCTCTTTTGGTTTGCCAAATGACTTAGGAGAGAGAGGGAGGTTGCCTATTAATAAGACGTCCTCCAATTTGTATTCTCCACAGCCATTGTCCAAGATCTTGATTTGATTATCTGGTTGGGATGATGTGTTGGCAACATTTGATGTGTCAGATGGAGGCATTGGCGAGGGTCTATTTAGTGGGAAATGATACAGATGCTTCCCCTCTAGTAGTTTGCAATATTGAAAAGGTTGGGGATCACCTTTGATAGTGATCTCTCTTCTGTTATAGGGGAATTTGATGCATTGGTGATAGGTGGAGGGTACGACCTGCAAGGAATGAATCCATGGCCTCCCGAGGAGAATGTTGTAGGGGAGGTCAAGATCTAGTACTTGGCAAGGGGTTTTAATTGTAATGGGGCCCATTTGAAGAGGTAAGGTGATCACGCCCTTTGAAATTCTTTCTGCATCATCATATGCCTTTATTGTGATCCTTCCTGATGTGTCTATCAGATCCTCATAAAGTCCCAATTGTTTTATTAATTTGTATGTACACAGATTAAGCCCGGACCCACCATCTATCAGGATACGTTTGACCTTGTGCTTGTGGATAAGAGCTTCGATGTGTAAAGGTTTGTTATGGTCTTCATCTGCAGGAGCATCTTTGGAGTTAAATACAATGTGTTGCTGGGCAGCAAGGTTTCCAATGAGAGCTTGGAATTGGGTGGCATTGATGTCATCTGGAACGCGTGATTGGAGAAGGGCTTGTTCCAAAATTTCTTTATGGACCGGGGAGGTCTTGAGAAGTTACAAAATGGAGATCTGCGCGGGTGTCTTCCCAAGTTGATCAAGGAGGTCATATCGGCGGGTGGAAGACATGGGTGGGGGATTTGGTGCGGGAGGAACTCCTTGGATGGTGACTCTTCCTTGGCATATAGTTGCATTGCAATCATTCTGGAAATGGGAGGTGGAAGGCTTGGCGCCTTGAATGACTATCCGAGCAGGATTTGGTCTGCTTTGGGAAGAAGGAGGATTAACTCCTTGGATGGTTATGACATTGACATTATTGTCTACAGGTTCAATGCGACCTACCAAAAAATCAAAACCGGTTACGTGATTAGCGTAGTCATAACCCATTGCGTTAGATGATGAGCCTTTTCCTTTATCATGCTTCAGGAAGGGTTCCTGGTACATTTTGAGTTTGTCATTGTTATTGCCAGGTTTTGTATTTGCTATCTCAATCTCACCTCTATCAATGAGATCTTGTATGTAGATCTTCAGTTTCATACACTTTCATGTATCATGTCCCTTGATACGATGGTATTCACAATACTCATTTTCATTATACCATCTTGGCTTAGATTGAGTGGGGTCAAATGAGTGAGTGATTGGAAAAACCACTATACCTGCTTGGACAAGTTTTTGAAACACCACTTCAATAGGCTCAGCCAGAGGAGTGAAATCTCTTGGAGTCCTGTTATTCGATCGGGGTGGTCATCCCTGGATTGAGACATTGTTGTGAGGTTTTTGGGATTGATTTTGGTTGTTGAATTGATGATTGTTGGTGGTGGATTTTGGGGGAGCGGCCACGGTTTGGACCCGCTTTGCATCAGTTATACCGTCATTGACCATATTTTGTTTTTGGACCAGAATTTTGGCTTGTCGTTATAATAAGAGGAAGAACTTTGTGTTGATTTTTGGTAATGTTTCAAGGTTCCTTCCTCCAACAAGACATGTTCGAGGGTGAGGCCCTTATCTGTCAATTTTTGGAAGGATTTGATACATTGAGATATTAAAGGTCTTGAAAGTTCAGGCACCAAGTTCTTCTGGATTAGCTCAATTTGATGTTGTTCTGGCATGTCCCACTGGAATTTCTTGATAAGATGTCGCCATCTTTGTAGGAAATTGGTGAAGGTTTCTCCGGGCCTTTGTTTTGTATTACATAAGTCTATCATAGATACATCATTACCCACGTTGTATGCATAGTGGGCCATAAAATTTTCTGCCAAGTCTGGAAAAGAGACAATGGAACCTCATGGTAAAGATGAGAACCATGCCAAGGTGTCTCCCGTGAGACTCTTGGGAAAGAGTCTGCGAAGATAAAGGTCGCTATAGGAGACTTCTTGGCATAAGATGTGGAATTCTCGGACATGGTCGTGGGGATCTCCTTTGCCTTCATACTTGGTGAATTTAGGGATCTCAAATCCTGGGGGATATGGTGCAACTGATATAGACGGGTCGTAAGGACAAGGGCAAAACTCTTCAAACGAGTAAGTTTTCATTTTATTAGTCCTTTGTTTCATGTCCTTGATGATATTCTTCATGTCTTGAATTTCCTTGATGAGGTCTTGTTGTGGACTTTGATATTGATGAATTGTACTTGCCCCAAGAATTGGATGAACCAAATAAGGTGCACCACCACCAATATATTGATATGACGAGGAGGTGGGAACGTGGGATGTGATGACCGATGTCGCTGGGGTTTGAGGGACAGTTGGTTGCGGTATGCCAACTATTGTGATGGGATTGAATACGGCCCGGATAAAATTTGCGACATTGTTGGGAGGAAGGGAAGTTTGTGGAATAGAAATTTGTGGTTGAATAGAAGGAGGTGGTATAGAAGTTTGTTGGAGAATGGATGAGATCATATTTGATAGTGGTATGGATGGTAAGGAGGAATAAGGTGGGATGGAGACCACGGTGGGAGGTACCGCGGGTGGCATTGATTGAGCCTAGATGATTAATGGGGCTACAATTGATTGAGTTTGAATAGTAGGTGCAGCACTTTGTGTGGGAGCGAGGTCTCCTTGTGGTTGTTGGGTGAGAGCGGATCAATTAAATTCAGGCGGAAGTTGAGCTCCATGTTCAAGGAGAGTTTTCAGAAGTGCAGTAGGATTGTGTTTAATAAACTTTTCCATCATCTCTTGGTTATAAGAATCCGCTAGGAAAGTTTGCACTTCCGGACAAAGTTCATCTTGGTTAACCATGTCAAGATTTTGACTTTGATCTTGACCGCTAGGTTGCCCACTTTGTGTATGATCTTGCGTGGGATCTTCATATAGGACACCAATGTCTGGCATGCCATATTGTTGTTCAACCATCTTTTTCTTTTGGGATCGAGTTGCAACCATACACGATATTTGTGATGAAAGGACTTAGGAAAAATGTGATGAAAGGACTTAAGAAATTCGTGATGAAAGGATTTAAGAAATTTGTGATGAAAGGATTTAAGAAATTTGAGGATGAAAGGACTTAAGAAATTTGTGATGAAAGGATTTAAGAAATTTGAGGATGAAAAGACTTGAGAAATTTGTGATGAAAAAAAAAAATTTAAGAAATTTCAGGATGAAAAGATTTGAGAAATTTGTGATGAAAGGATTTAAGAAATTTGAGGATGAAAGGACTTGAGAAATTTGTGATGAAAGGATTTAAGAAAATTGAGGATGAAAGGATTTAAGAAATTTGAGGATGATTGATGAAGAAGGTATGGTAGTGATGGTTTAGAAGAAACTTGATAACTAGGTTGTCTTTGACATGAATACGGCTTAATGGAGGATCGATTTGAATGGCAAGTTGTATGAAAGGATATGACCACCCTGATTTGGACGATAATAGGTGTTTCAAAGGACAAACTTGAATTTTGATGTAGAGGATAAACTCCTAGCTTCTCTCTTGGGCTTATGAAAAATGGGACGGATAGAGTTTTGATGCAATTTTGGACTTTGTGTGGGTAATGACTTGGAAAATTGTTTGTGTCTTGACAAATGTTTTTGCAAAGTGTTTGGGGATAGTGATGTGTTTTTAGTTACTCTTGGAAAGTATGTATCAAACAAAACAAACACAGTGATCAAATGCATATTATATCAAAGACACTCATGCTCATATACAACATTCTTAAGGCTGGCAAGGACAATAGTCATTGAATCCCAATTGGTTTCTCATCTACGCTTACCCAGAGTGGACACTTAGATGCTTGACCCCACTGGCTCCCCTCCACGACACTCACTTCTTGGGGCAGCCAAGCATAAATTCCCATGAAAACTCCTTGTGGTGAACTTTGTGTCTCTACTAAGGGCCGTAAGAATATGGGCCACTTCAAAGGTCTGATCTCCTACACCAATGACTAGAAGGTTTTTGGCCACTATGAACAAGGTGTTTAGTAAGTCTTCCTATTAGGAGCTACCCTTCGAAGTTGCGCAAGCGCAATTGAGGCCTATAGCCCAATGAAGCACCAAGAACTTAGTAGTCACGCAAGCGTGATTGAGATCTCTGGGATCCTACTAAGCACCCAATGTGAGAGTGAACTCTCATACAACCCCAACCATTAACCCTTTCGTAGTCAATGGCCTATTTATTATAGTGAGTTGGGAACCCTAGGTCCAGGTGTACTCACTTGGGTCGTTCCCCTCTTACCTTCTCAAAGAGCAAGTTGGGAGGGCAGGCCCGCTAGAGGTAAACACACAATCAAACAAGAAAAGGTTGGAGGGTCTGTATTTCTGATCGTCTAGTAAGATGAGAGCATACTTTCCTACCTTTATGCTTTTCTTAAAGACACATAAGACAATGGTTCATTCCATTTTAATTAATATCTAGGTGTCTAATTTAAATAAATGCACAATATTTGGTTGAATCAGCTAGGCAACCTGCAAAACCACTTGATTAGTAGTTTGAAAAATGGAGTCTTCAAAAAGTGTCCTGCAAAACAACTTGATTAGTAGTTTGGAAAAATAGAGTCTTCAACAAGCGTCCTTCTCCTTCGGATTGAGCTTGATGAAGTGAAGGCACCCCTTGATAATGCTCCACTTGATGTGCTCCTTTGATTGCTGGATGTGGATGGCTCTCCAATGTTGTGCACAAATGGAATGGATTTGAAAAATGATAAGAATGAGATGATCAAGTTGCCAAGATGATTTCCTGGGCTCAAAAGGGCAGCATAAACTTACTGGATTTCAAGATGTTTTGAATGAAGGGATGGAGCCCTATTTTATAGCAAGAGGAGAGGAAAACGGATGGCTAGGATGAATTCGAGATGAAGGGCTAAGATTTACTTGTGAGCTCACACAAGGTCCAAGAGAGGGTGTGAAGACCAAGAAATATGCCTTAAAGGCATTTCGTATCTCCACACTCCACAAGATGCATTGGAGGAATTAAAAATTCTCCAAAAAAGGATATCATGGGGATTGGAGGAATAAAAAGGAATTAAAAATTTCTTGGAAGAGGGGATGCCTATAGGAATGTGTGATTTCGAAAATCTTACATTCACTTAGGAAAAGAGCATTTAAAGCTAGTGGCTGGATGAAAGGGACAAAGAGTTGACTTTGTGGCTAATCATGCTGATTAACCATTAACGACTCATTAGGAGGGGGATTAGAGGACATGTTAGGTGAGATTAATATTTGTAAGAGAATTTGACTAGGAGAGAGAATGATTGGAGGGAATAAAAAAAATTAGAAGAATAAGGTTAAGTGAGTTTAGGGAGTTTCTAGAAGAATGAATTAAGGAGATGATTTGTAGGAATCATGTAGGTTAACTAATTAATTGAAATTAATTAGCTAAGAGGAAGATTTGTGAGGATTTGATTTTTTAGAAGAATAAAGAAAGGGATTGATTTATTAAATAAATCAATCATATGCTATAGTGACAATATTAATTATATTAATATTGAGAGGAATTTGAATTAACATAATTAATTAATTAATTATGTGAGGAATAATTAAAATAATTATTTTTAAGTGTCTACAGTAGGTTGTTCTTGTCGACTAAATGTCTTAAGAGATAGTGGGAGTTGATCAACATGAAATATTTACTCACCACATCCCATGTCTTTAACCTTGAATTTTTCTTTGAGCTCTACTTGTTTTGATGTAGAAGGTTTTAATGATTTTGGATTAACATATTTTGATGATGGAGTTGCTTCTTAGTTGACTGGGACTATTACTTCCGATCTTGCTTGTAGGTTATTACAATGTATGAATGGGTTTGGATCACCTTTGACTGTCACTTCAACTCCATTGTGTGGGAATTTAATATAGTGGTGATATATTGACGGGATTGCTCTCATTCCATGTATCAATGGACGTCCCAAAAGTATGTTATATGTGAGATCTAGATCAAGGACTTGACATACCACATCTTTCATCATTGGCCCAACTCTGAGAGGTAAGGTGATCGTGCCCTTGGATGAGCCCTCTTCATCATCGTATGCCTTAATGGTGATTGCACGTGTAGAGTTCATAGCCTTTTCAGAATACCCCAATTGCCTAATAGTGTTCAATGTACAAATATTCAGACCTGCTCCTCCATCTATCAAAAGTTGTTTTATTCAGTTTTTTATGGAGAAAGGCTTCAATATGTATAGGTCCATTGTGAGGCTAGGTTATATATGCATCATCGGCTTTTGTGAATGTGAGGCTATGCGGAACAAAAAGGTATCCCACCATGGCGTAAAACTGGTCCGTGTTTAGATCAATGGGTATGAAAGTCTCTCTCAAAGTCTTTTCAAGAATGGCTTTATGTGAAGGGGACATGCGTAATAGCTCAAGGATACAAATGAGGGTGGGTGTATTCCCTAACTAATCTACAAGGTCATATTCATTCTTAATAGATGATGAGGTCGTGGTCTTGGATGGAACGCCTTGCAAGGTGACTTTACCTCGACGGGTTGTGACATTACATTCATAGGTTTCATTTTTAGAAGATAAGGAAGATGGTCCAATGCCTTTTAAAACAAATTTACTCCTTTGGGTAGAACTCTTAGGAGCTTTGTCCTTTATGATAATGGTTAAAACACAATTATCCATTGAAATGTGATTGATAGTAGAATCATAGTCATAGGACATCTTGGTATAATTAGCTTGATTATTTGTATTTTTTGCTTTTCCTTTGTCATGTTTAGGAAATGGCTCCTTGAACATCACATGCTCTTCATAGGAGGTATGACCATCAACCTCTATATCACCTCTGTCAATGAGATCTTGTACAGTATTCTTCAATCTGTGATAATTGCTACTTAAATACCCTTTGCTCTTGTGATACAATATTCATCATCATTCCACCAAATTGGTTTTACTTTTGGCTCATACGCTGGATTATCTGGAATTGTTATAAGCTTGTTTTCCACTAACTTCTTAAATGTCATTTGAATCAATTCACTCAAAAGAGTGTATTTCCTTCGAGGTTTTGATTGCCTTTAATTATTCACTTGATTGTTTGTATTAGAAGAACTTGCATTGGGGAAAGTTTCTTAGGTTTCACAACATTTTCATCTACCACCCCATCATTAATTGTGTTCTTATTCTTGTTCTAAAACCGAGGTTAGTCTTTCCCATTTGATTCCTCTTTGTTTTCTTTGAATATTTTTATGACACCTCGTTCAATAAGGACTTTTTCTATTGCCATTCCTTTCTCTATGACTTCTTTAAAGGTAGATAAATAAGCTTTTCTTAGCTCATATCCAATATCCTTGTTGACATTTTGAGTGAAGATTTATACCATTTGTTTTTGTGGGATATCACAAGAGCATCGACTAGCAAGACCTCTCCATCGCTGTAAGAATGAAGAAGAAGACTCCCCATTTTTCTACTTAGTATTACATAAGGTAGCTACTGACACATCTATTTCAATATCGTAAGAGAAGTGTTGTATGAAAGCTTCTACTAGATCACTCCATGACTTAATTCTAGGTGGAAGTTGGGAGAACCATTACATTGCTTGTTCACCTAAGCTTTGTGGGAACAATCTCATCAAATATGTTTCTTCTTCTGGTACCTCAATGCAAGCCATGAAAAAATATCTTATGTGTGCCTTAGGGTCCCCTTTACCTATGTACCTGTCAAATTTTGGTGTCACAAAATGTGGAGGAAATGGAGGCATTGGAATGCTTCTATCAAATGGGTAAGGAGATACATCTTTATTTGTATATTATTGCGTTGATGTATTTATGTCCACCATTTGCTTTTGCAAATCCTTGATTTGTTGTTGCAAGTCATTCTTGGGTGGTGTTTTTTTCTCTTTGAGCTAGTCTCATGCCTGAGCCACTGGGCGAAGGAGGAATTTAATGCATGTATGGATGGTATTGATCATAGATGTGTTCATATGGAGGAGGGACATAGTTATAGCTTGCATATGGACCACTTGGTATGGTATTGTAATGAGGAGCACTAGGTATAGATCAATACATGTCACGACCATGACAATAGGAGGTATCATAAGAGTGATCTTGAGTATTGCCCCCAAATCTGACATGGGGTCTCCTTGTGTCGTGGTTTTGAATGTTCGCTTGAGTGTAAATGTATGCCTTCGTATGATCTTGGGTATTATCATAGTCATGTGTAGTGGTAGTTCTTCTCCATGGGAAAGGATGACTGCGAGGTTGTTCATGCGAGGTTCTATCATAACTGGCATGAGAATGAGTGTATGTGTTTAAAATTTTAGGTTTTTGAAATAGGGAGGAAGGTGACTCAAGAACGAGATGCTCTCTCCTATTACCACCATTATTAGGCCTCCTAAGCCTTGTATTAGCTTGATTTTCTTGATTTGGATCATCCTCCAAAATTTGTGACATATCAAAATCATGGGGTAATCTTGTTCCACTTTGTGCCATAACTTGAAAAAAATATTGTCTATCCCTTTTTCATGATTTCTTGAACCGATGTGTTAAAATGGGGATCCATGATAGTTTCCTCAACTTTTATTGAATCCATAGATGAATTGTCATTGTCATTATCATTTACATTGTTGTTCTCATTGGTGTCATTGTCATTGTCTAGTATATTGCTACGATTGTCAAATGGATTATAAAATTCGTCTCCATCAAACTCATAGGTACTCATGTTTAAAGACCTTAAAGCTTCTTCAGCTTCCCTTATAGACCTTTGTGAATGGGTTTCAACCATGGACTAAAGTCTTGACCAAAATGAAAGGTAGGAAGAAAATACAAAGACTATGGAAGACCAAGAGGTGTATGAAATGTAGATAAATCTAGGGTAGACTTGCAATGTCCAAGAGTGTAAGACCAAAGTATGTATGTTTTTAAAGTAAGGTGCGCTTCCAAAGAGATGATGGATCTCTTGATGAGGTAAGTTGACCTTGACTCAAGAAGACCAAATGAGACCCTAAGATGATAGATCTTGATACTAGAATCACCTAGTGTTGTGTTGAGGTATCTTTGCAAAGTGTAATGAGGAATAGAAAAGTAACCTTTTGACTCAAATTTAGAAAAGATGTATGAGGGAAATGTAAGTGAAGGAAAATGATCGAGTATATGTGACCAAGACAAGATGACTAAAAAAAAATGAGGCCCTATAGGAAGCAGCCTAAGAAGCTACTTGAGTTTGAAAACTTAAGTCCTTTTCTCTTTACAATTTTTTGTAATATCTCAGCTATGAACACAAATGCAGTTTTAGTAAACCCATATGTGATTTCTAATCCCAAACGTAGTTACAGTAAACATAGATGCGGTTTCTGGTAATAATGACAATTTTCAGCTTGAGATTCACAAACATGATTATGCTTTACACAGACACGAAAATCCAACACAGACACAATTTTTGACAACACAAATGCGATTTTACAGTTTTCTCTAGTAAATACGAGAGTATTTATCTGATGCCTAGACGCGATTATGCTCTGCACATACGTAATTTCCCAACACAAATGCGGTTCTGAAAATGTTTTGCAGTTTTATCCAATTGTAAAGTTGTTGAATGTGACCAAATCTCAATGTTTTGACTTTTAATGGCAAGAAAACACACCAAAACAATGAAGACCCAATGTTTGAAAGTGTTGTTATCCAAAAATGATAAAGTGTTTCAATTTCAAGTGTGATTGTGAAATGTCCTTATTTATTTTGCATACACTTGGAAAACATGACAGACACAATGTTTGTTTGATTGATTCTTTGATAATGAAGACAAGCACAAATCCTAAGGCTTGTTAAGACAATATTTGTTGGATCTCACTTGGTTTCCCAACTACGTTTATTCAGAGCGGATACTTAGATGCTTGATCCCACTAGCTCCCCTCCACAACACTCACTTCTCCAGGGCAACCAAGCACTAGTCCCCATGAAAACTCTTCGTGGCGAACTTTGTATCTCTACTAAGAATCATAAGAATGTGAGATGGCATCAGAGGTCAGACCTCTCGTACCAACAACTAGAAGATTTTTGGCTTCTAACACAAATGTGTCTAGTAAGGGCATCTATTCGAGTGGCTATAATTAGCAGTGTGTTACGCTCCATTAAATGGAAGGCCTCCTAGCCTATAGAGGTTACGCTCTATAAGGTTTATGGGGAGTCATAACATCGTTATAGCAGCATGTAACACCCATTGCTTGAAACTTTTGTTACAAACACTTTTATTTTTAGTGGCTTGGGAGAGCTTGGCTTTAGCCCGTTACCACTTGGGTCGTTCCCTCTCACTTGGCCTTATGGGCTATTCAGGAGGCTAACCCTCTAAAAGGTAAAACAAAAAGAGCCTATTGCTCAAGACACAAAAGACACTTATTAATTTTAGAGCACCAATTGAAGTGTTTGCTAGACTAAAGAAGACAAAGCAAGCAATTTTGAAATCAAAATTTTGCCAAAGGTCCTACACCAAACTTGTTAGTAGTTGTGAAATGATATCCCTCCTGCAAGCACACAAGTTAGGTAATTTTTTAGAAATTTTGAATGACTTTGTGAAATAGGGGCCTTCGACAAACATTTTTCTCCTTTTCAAATAGCTGCACCACTTCGTTAGTGTGATCGAAAAGGTTAAGCCAAAAACCAAAATCTGAAAACCATAAAAAAAAAAAATGTAAAAAACTGAAAACACAGACGCAACTATACCAGAGACAGATATAGACACAAAAGATGACGCAAACGTAGAAACAGAGGACCCATACGCGATTTTGGGAACCCGGATCTGCAAAACAAACAGAAAAACGCAGAGGCAGAAATAGCTTGTGCAGATGCGACTTCTAAACAGGGACACGAAAATAAACGCTGCAGACGTGATTTCTGAAAAAACCTAACCTACCAAACAGAAAAACAACCTTAAAAAATAGAAATGCAAAAAATAAAGTACACAAACGATAAAGTACACAAACGCGGAATAAATCAACGCAGATGCGATTTGGTGATGCCAGATTTGCAAATGCATAGTGAATTAGAAACGCAGAAGAATTTGTCATAGACGCATAAAGAAATCATAGACACGATTAGATCATTCACAAACACAAATAAAACAATGCAGAATCGTCACAATGTTGAACCTGCAACCTTCAAAAACACAAATCTACAAAACAAGATATCAAAATAAAAAGGGACAAGAGTCCCATCGGGCTTGTGAAAATGTATACGGTGAAAATAGATGATGAAAACAATAATTTCAAAAGACTAACAAAGATCCAACCACAAAACCCTAGCCTAACAATGAAAAGGATCCACCATACACAAATAAAGATACCTAAGATCATGCAAATAAACAAAATCACAATGATATATTGTTCACATGTCTTCTAAAGTTTGATCTCCATCTCTTCCTATCTCCATTGACCTTGTTTGATATATTTGATCTCAGATTTTATGTGTGCACAAGAGTTCAACGAAGAACGAAAATGTGGTTGATAGCTTGATCTCAAGAAGACTTGATTGCATAAGATCGATTATGGCATTAAGTGGTTAGGGTTGAAAAGGAAGAGGGCATCCTCTTATATAGAGAACACTGTAATAAATGAAAGGATAAGATTGAGAGGTGTAAAGATAAATGGTCGGCTAGGATTAAAGGGTAGGTAGAGGAAATAAGAAAATAATGAGAGGGTAGGTGGTGTAGGAATTAAGCGATGAATGACATGTGTCGTGGGTAGAAAAGGCTAATGAATTAATTAAATAAAGAAATATTTATTTAATTAATAGAGGAAGTGGGATCAACTAAATAAATAAAATATTTATTTAATTTAGGAAAATGATAATTTAAATAAATAAAAGTATTTATTTAAATGAAAAAAGGCTAGAAAGGGCTAAAGTGAATTAATGAAATAAATAAAGATTTATTTAATTAATATAAGAATTAGGATCAAATAATTAAACAAATAAAAAATATTTAATTAATTAAACAGGATAATTTTAGGTGTCCACAACTTCAAATCAACTATGTATCCACTTAGAGGGATCCAAACATGATTTAAATTAAACCTCTAAATTGGGAAGATAATTAGGCTTCATTCCCAACAAACTCATGTTACGTTTTCAAGAGGGTGAGAGAGAGAGGGGGAGAGGGAGCCAGAGGGGGAAAGAGCGAGCGAGAGAGAGGGGTAAGGAGATAGAGATAGAGAGGAAGATAGGAATGGAGATAGAGACAGAGATATATAGAGAGAGAGGGAGAGATGGAAAGATAGAGATGGAAAAAGATATATAGAGAGAGATGAAGGGAGAGGGAGAGATATAAGTGCTTAGATAGATAGATAGATAGATAGAGAGATAATAAGATAGACATAAAGGGAGAGATGGAAGAAGAAGTATGAATAAATCGAGATACTGACATGAAGAGATATAGATATAGAGTTTTATGAAGATGGAAAGGGTGAGAGAGGGGAGAGATATTGATTGATAGAGGGAGGGAAGATTATAGTCTATTGTTTGCATACATTTGTGTAGTGCATCAGGTGAATTGGTAGACCATTTACCAAATGACATTTTTATAATAGAAATTTCAGGTAGATTAATAAAAGCGACACAAAATGTAAACACATAGAATATCATGCTTCTTCTTCCATCTATTTTCATTCAAATACATTACATATATATAGGAGTTTCATGCTCCTAATTTATAGGAAACCTCCTAAACAACCTCCCTATTAATTTTGAGTTGTTTTAACAACTCAATATATTTGTATCATGAATTTAAAGGCTCAAGAACAAGGATGCCATTGCTGCCTGCTAGCTTGTGCCCAATAGGGCCGAGCTGCATGTTGGCGGCTCTCATTATATGCTGGTAATTCTTGTAGATCGGTGTTTGGCTAGTCATTCTTTGTGTGTGGTGGGGTTGTTTTTGGTGTTTGGGGGGGATATATTTTTTTTGCAAGTTAATATTTGCTAGGTATTCTATTTTGTGTGTTTGGTAAGTGTGGTTCAAGGTGGGTACTATGTGCTATTTGGTACTGCAGTGCCCTCCCTTTTTGCTGGACTTGATGCTTTCATGCTCGTCTTGGGCCGAGGACATTGATATGGATTGTGGGGAACAATCTTGTGATCCTCCTTTGATGAATTTACGTCAAGTGTTGGGTGTTAAGTCAACATCTCAAAGTGCGAATGTTTATGAAAATGGTTTGTTTTCACCAGGTCCGAGGTCTAGTGGATGGGGTTCGTCTAGTGGTCCCCGGATTTCAAAAATCAATAGATGTTTGGATTGGTGTAAAGAGAGGTTGAAGTTGGTCATCCCAATGGAGATGATTGTATATGAAATTGAATATTATTTGAAGAATTCATTATACTGCAAGTTTATGGGGTTGCGAGTTTCGCTACAATTTTTGGAATCTTAGGCTCGATGGACTTGGGTATCGAAGGGAGAGATGGAGATTATGCTTTTGGTGAATAACTATTCCATGGTAATTTTTAATTGCATGGTGAATCAGAATAAGGTCTTGGAAGGAGGCCCTTATTTCAATAAACAATCTGGGTTGTTTGTTAAACCTTGGCATGCGGGCTTCAACCCTGTTGAGGAGCTTTCGAATAGAGTTCCAGTATGGGTTCAGCTTCTGCGGTTTCCTGTGGAGTCTTGGCGGGATGACATTTTGCACCTTCTGGCTTTGATGCTTGACAAACTGTTTGGTTCTTCATAGGAAACACAACTTAAGAAGGTGATGACCTTTTGCTCATATCTATGTAGAGATTGATTTAAGTAAACCATTGCCCAATTCTTTGGATATGTTTGTGGGTCCTTATTCTTGGGTGCAGTAGTTGGATTATGAGACTCTCCCCTTTTGATATCGTCTTTGTCATGAATATGGTCATCTTCACCGATGGTACCCAAGGGCTAGACCAGTGGAACCCCAGTCTTCTCAACCTCCTCGCAACCCACCTAGGGTCGACAAGGGGAAGGATTTGATTCCTAATGACAGGGTTCGTACAGATTGTTTCATCCTAGTCAAGGCTTGTAACAAGAACTGGGTTCAAAAAAGGACTTCGAGGGAAAGACGGGATGAAGATACTTTTAACAGATTTGAGGTTTTAGATGATCTCAACTAGCGGGAAGTGAACCTGGGATTGGTGAATCTAGATCAGGGTGCTATGAGTATAAGACAAGAGGGTCTTATTTCTAAGGTTACTCAGGATATGTCGAATGTTGGTACTTTGCAAATGGACACAAATCTTCAAATGGAAGTTCAATTAGAGTCGATTCTTGTCGTTGGTGTGAAGAAGGATGGAGATGATGGATCTTTTTTAGCCATGAATGCAAGTACTGAAGTAGTGAATATTAATAAGTCTTCTCCTTCTCTTTTGGGTCTTCATCAAAAGGATCCAAAAAGGGTATGGGAGAGAAGCCTGTCAAGCTTGGTAGTAAAAAAGATCTGGAAAAGATTAAAATAATAGGGGAGACTTTAGTGGAGTCTGGGTCTGTCAAGACTCTGGATTCACATTTTTTGAGCCCCTTGAAATGATTGTTCTATCTTGGAATGTAAGGGGCTTGAATAGTGGCCCTCGACAAAATGTTGTTAGTGATTTTCCTTTCCTACAGGAGACTAAGTTATTAGTTGAGTGTATGTTGGGCTTGATGCCTAGGTTGTGGAGGAGTGGCGAGTGCCAATGCATTGGTGCTCATGGGTCTGTTGGGGGAGTGGCTTGTTTATGGAATTCTCGGAAGCTTTATCCTCTTTGGTGGATCTCTTCTAAGTCTTCTATCTCTATGATTGCTTCGTGTTTTGAGATAGGAGAGTCCATTATCCTCTTTAATATCTATGCACCTATTGAGATTCAGGGTAAGCAACTTTTGTGGTCCCATATCAGGTTTGTCTGAAGCGTGGTTCCTTACCATCCATGGATTATAGTTGGGGATTTCAATGCTATTTATGAGTTGGCTGAGAATCAGGGTGGTATCACGAGGCTAGACTCCTCTGTGTTGCTACTACGGGATAACATCTCAGCCCTTAATCTTGTGGATGTCAAGCCCAGTAATGGACAATTTACTTGGAATAATCGAAGGACGGGAGATAATTACATAGCAGAGCGACTTGACCGCTTTCTGGTTTCCTATTACTGGGTTGGTGATGAGTGGTCTTATAGCTCTGAAATTTTGGACTGGAGGAGTTCAGACCATTGGCCTATCAAGCTTGCTATTTCTTCAACTCGCGTGCCTTAGTCTCCTTTCAATTTCTAACTTGTGTGGTTGCGATACCCATCTCTCCATGGTTATGTTGTTGATTGGTGGAGGTATGGTAGACCTGATCATGGTATGACTATGTACACTTTTGCTAAGTTTCTTCAATTTGTCAAATATCAACTTAAACACTGGAATCGACAATGCTTTGGAAACATTTTCCATGCTAAGGTTGTTGCTCAGGCTGAGTTGGATGGTATCACGAGGTTGATTAGGGAAGATTGGGTGACTGAAGACCTGCTCCGGGGAGAGGCCAGAGCTTTGAAAGCATTGAAGGAGTGTGAGCTGTGAAAGAAGGTTTATTGGAAACAAAATGTTCGGATTGAGTGGCTTCAGGAAGGAGATAAAAATACTGCTTTCTTCTTCAATTCGGCGAAAGCCAGGAGACATGGGAGAACATCTTTCCTCTTTTCATTAAATCTTGAGTGAAGCTCAGCAGTATTTTGCTTCTTTATTCAGGGAGGTCTCACAGGGGGGCTCCGATGAGGAAGCTCGTGTTCTTTCATGTATCCCTTCTTTGGTTTCTAGAGAGATGAATGAGTATCTTATAAGTGATATTTTGTTAGGTGAGATGGAGGGGATTGTGTTTTAGATTTTAAAAAAAAAGAAAAAAGGGAAAGCTCCAGGCCTCGATGGTTTTACGATTGAGTTTTTCAAGAATTTTGGGATATTATCAAGTTGGACTTATTGGTGGTTGTGCAAGAGTCTTAGACGAATAAGCAGATACTAAAGGCTTTGAATGCTACCTTTATGGCTCTAGTTCCTAAGTGTGATGAGGCGGATAGGTTAACTCAATTTCGTCCTATTTTTTTGTGCAATGTGATTTATAAAATTATTTATAAATTGATTGTTGATAGGTTGAAAAAGTGGCTTAAAGTGTTGATCTCTAAAGAGCAGAGTGTTTTTGTGGCAGATCGACAATCTTGGACGGGGTAATGATTGCAACTGAAACCATTCATTCTATGGCCAACTCCAAGGATGCAACGATGTTCATCAAGCTAGATTATAGCTAAAGCTTATGACAGAGTTCATTGGGCCTTCCTTCAGAAGATTTTGGGCTCTTTTGGTTTTGGGGATGAGTGGATTCGGTGGGTCATGAGTTGTGTTACCTTAGTTTCTTTCTCTATGTTATTAAATAGGGAGCACTCTGAGCTTTTTGGTGCCTCTCGGAGACTACATCAGGGATACCCCCTCTCTCCTTACTTGTCTCTCATTCTCGTTGAAGGTATGGGATGTTTGATGAGAAGGAATGTGGATTTGGGTCTCATTCAAGGTTGGAGGTGGGGAGGAGGACTACCACCACAATCTCATCTTCAGTTTGTGGACGATATTGCACTAATGGGCATGGCTACAATCAGGGAAGCTTTGAATTTATGTAGGGTGTTGGATGTTTATCTAGTTGCTTTAAGTTAGTTGATAAATGAAGAAAAATCCTCTATCTTTTTCTTCAATACTCCAGGACCTATTCAAAGGAGGATTGCTCATATTTTGAGTTTTCAGATTGGGGCTCTTCCTTTGACCTATCTTGGTACTTTTATTTCTGTTGGTAGGATATTTAGGGATTCTTTGCATAATATTTTAGATAAATTTCATGCGAAAGTTAATCATTGGACCCATGGATAGTTGTCTTTTGCAGGGCGTGTTCAATTATTCAAGTCTATGGTGCAAGCTCTCCCCATTTACGAATGTATGATTCGGGTGGCCCTGACTGGTTTTGCTAAGGACTTTGATTCTTTAGCAAGAACATTTTTATGGGCTGGTAGTTTGCGATCTTCTAACTGGAGTCTTGTCAGATGGGATATTATTTGTAGCCCAAAGTAGTTTGGTGGTCTTGGGTTAAGGCAAACGTTTGTGTATGGTGTGGCAATGATTGCTAAGTTGTATTGGAGATGGTGTGCAAAAAAGGATCAACTTTGGGCCAGGATTTTATCTCATAAGTATTTCCCGAGGATCTGGTGATTGGATATTCTTCAGTGTCCCTTGGTAGGGAGAGATTCAGTGGTTTGGGATATGCTCAAGTAAGGGGTTGCGCTTATCAAGGATGGATTATTTTGGATTTGCAAAAGGGGGACAAAGGCTCATTTTTGGCTTGGTTCTTGGGATGGTTTTCCTCCCATTGTTTCTTAGTTTTCGAATCAGTTGACTCTTTACCAGAGGTTCCTTGAGGTTGGTTGGTCTAGGGTAAGTGACTTTAAGTCATTATCTTCTCATGGTCAGATGGTGGTGGCGAGATGGAAGAATCCTGAAGAGTGGCATGTTGTTGGTATGGAGGAAGAGTGTGTTGTGCTTCACAATATCCTCTCTAGTAGACGTTGTAGTTCCCTTCGGGATGAGGATGTTCTTTCTTGGTCTCCTAATCCTAATGGTGTCTATACTGTTGCTTTCAGATATCGGGTGTTGTTATCTCATTGATTGGATGTAGGTGAGGTTCATTGGTAGAAGAGAGTGTGGAACAAGTTCTCTTGGCCCAAGTGTAACTACTTTGTTTGGACTTTGGCCTAGAATAGGTGGTTGACTTGGGATAATATTTGAAAGTGTGGTTTTCAAGGTCCTTCTATTTGTGTTCTATGTGAGGTTGGGGAGGAGGATTCCTCTCACTTGTTTTTCTATTGTCCATTTGCTTTGTAGCTTTGGCATTTTTGGTGGGGATTTTGGAAAAGTCCTTGTGTTAATTCCTTCTCCTAGGGGGATTTTTGGAGTAGCCTAGGTAGAGCTCTTTCTGTGGCATCCTTTTTGCAGGATGTGTGGTTTGTTGGGCCTACTTTCATTTTGTGGTAGATTTAGTTGGAGCGAAATCATAGAATATTTCGTGGTGAAAAGATGGGGATGCAAGAATTTTGGCAAATAATCATGAGTATGATTCGAGAGGCGATGGAGGCTAAGTGTGATGTGGTGTTTCCTTTAGAGAAAGGATATGCTAAGATGTTGGACAGATTGGGGATTCAAGGCTTGTCTTTGGCATCTTCCTACGTGAGGAGGGGAAGGTGTGTGAGAAAGGAAGTTCAAAGGATGGGCAAGTGTTTGCCTCCTTCAGTTGGAATTTTGAAGATCAATACTGATGGATCCTCGAGAGGCAATCCTGGGCCTGCTGAGGTTGGTAGGGATTCTTTGAGTTCAGTGGTTTTTTTAATTTTCTATTCATGAAGGGATGCAATATGTCAACCTTATGGAAGAATTGGTGATCCTCTATGCTTTTGAGCGGGCTTATGCTTTGGGGTGGGGCAAGGGTTTTGATTAATTTGCTAAGTGAACGGAAGGGGTTTGATGTTAATTAGCATTTGGCTGGGTTGGTGCAGCAGATTATGAGACTAGTTCTTTGATGGAGATGGTGTCCTTTGTCCATATTTTGAGAGAGTGGAATAGGGTAGCTGATTGTTTAGCTAAATGGGCTTTTGAGCATAGAGATGGGTGGAAGATTGATGAGTGGGAGCCATGAACTCCTACATGACTTAGAGACAATTCTTGTTTAAGATAGGATTGGTAGTGATGTTGATTGATGTTATTTTTGTAGTGTATGGTTGCTTCTTGTGGTTGGGGACTTGACCTTTGGTTTTATGCAATGCTCTTTTCTGATTTCAAATATTATATATATATATATATATATATATATATATATATATATATATATATATATATATATATATATATATATATATATTCACATTACAAAAACAATAACCTATTCAACAAACAACAAACCTACCAAACTATTAAAAATATTAAGTTGTTAATAAACAACTTAATATTTTGACACCAAATTATTTTATGCATTCCAATATTCCTAACACCTAGATGTGAACACTAATTCCCAATACCCCCCCCCCCCCCCCCCCCGTTGGTGTGAACACGAGGTGAGAGTACATCACAATACTTGATGACTACACATAGTAGCTCGCCAAAAACTCTAAGATAAGAGTAGGGGCAAACATATATACTCATGGGAAGCAATAGTGGAACTGACCTCACTATGCTTGGTACTTTCATCCAAGGATAGAGTCAAACACATCTACCCATGGATCCAAGGATAGGAACTAACACATCTGCCTAAGGTATTACATCAAATTTGGACAGGGACAAGCACATCTATACAACATCATTCATGAATAGGGACATACATTTTTGCTTACAACAATTATGTTTGGGGACAAACACATCCAATCATAATCAACAACTTGTGACTAGGGAAAAACACATCTAATCATCTTGTGAATGGGGATAAACACATCCATTCAAAAACTTACAAAGCTCGAGAACAAAGTCTTTGTTTTCATGTATGCAACCACCATTTGAGATCATTGCCACTCTAATCACAAATGATATGAGATGGTTGTCACTGCCACTTGGAAACCGATCTTGGATTTAGTCATTTTGGCACAAATAGTATTGTCATTATCGTAATTTCACGACCTCGTCCCTAGTGATTGACGAGAGGTCATTGAATATCCTTTAGCCTCTTGTGCCTCCATACTCCAATAGGTTTGATTTAGAGAACATATTCCTCCTCGCTATCTTCATTTGGAGGGTCTTCAGTGGTCATCCCATGAAGGCATTCTTCATCATCATTTGTAGTCAATGCCTTACCTATATTTAGATTGACATCAAGAAGATCCTTGGCACGTTGAGTGCAGTTCATAACAATGTGTCACTTCTTCTTACAATAGTAGCACAAAATTCTGTTCTTTGAAAAACAGTTTCCCTTTGATGTAGAAGAATTGTATTTTAAGGAATGGTTATGCTTATTTGTACCAAACATTGCAGTTTCCTATGAAACTAGGTCCATTTTCTTAGCTCCTTCATCAATTAGAGTAGATATTGTATCTTCAAGGCTAGCATTTACTTTGTTCAATGTGAATACATGATGTAGTCAATGTAGGGAGATCCAATGAAGGACATCCCATCCTTGCAACCTAACACAAACACCATGTAAGATATACCTGTAACCAGTAACACAACACCATGTAAGGCAATAAGAACAACCAATAATAGCACAAAATACATAATCGGTAAATAATATGAATAATTCTTATACAAATTTGAAGAATTACATATGCCACGTGCTAGATCACAGTTTAGGATACAAACAATGCTTAAAGCATGAATAAAGGATCTGTAGATCATCTACACATCAAATCAGCCTCCGGTAACAATCTATTGGTTCAACCCTAATCCAGACCTCAGTCCTTCTAGCTTCAATCCACCAGACTAGAATCTCGTCGGTTCTACATCTTCACTTGATATCAAACTTTTGTCTTCTATCTTTTGTCTTTTGTCTTCTCAAATGATTCAAAAAACTTCTATTTATGTCATTCACAAATAATAATTGTGTATGGTGAAAATGGATACAATAATAACAATATTGAAAGGCTAAATGAATTCAACCACCAAACCCTAGCCTAACAACAACAAAAGATCCACCATAACATATGAAGATTACCTAAGACAATGCAAATCACATGAAATCACAAAGATTATACCATCACATGTCCAATAGGGTTTTGATCTCCATTCTTCCTATCTCCATTGATCTTGCTTGATATATTTGCTCTCAGATTTTTATATGCACAAGAGCTCAACAAAGAACGGAATGTGGTTGCAAGTAGGATCGTAGTGTAGCCAAGTCTTCAAGATTGTCGATTAGCATGAGTGATTGGAATGATTCATTAGGGTTTGATAATGAAGGAAGCATCTCCTTATATAGAAGACACTATATGAAATGGAGGGATAAGATTGAGAGGTGTAAAGAGGAGGTCGGCTAAGATTAGAGGGTAGGTAGAAGAAATAGTAAAATAATGAAAGGGGTAGGTAGTGTAGGAATTAAGAGATGAATGACATGTGTCATGTGTAGAAAAAGATGATGAACTAATTAAATAAATAAAGATTTATTTAATTACTAGAAGAAGTAGGATAATTAAATAAATTAAATATTTATTTAATTTAGGAAAAGGATAATTTAAATAAATAAATGTATTTATTTAAATGAGAAATAAGGCTAGAAGAGGATAAATGAATTAATTAAATAAATAAGGATTTATTTAATTAATAGAAGAATTAGGCTTAGATAATTAAATAAATAAAATATTTATTTAATTAGACATGACAATTTTGGGTGTCTACATTTTGCCCCTCTTTGAGACAATGCGGCTTGTCGCGTTGTTTCAAAGAAGATAAGATGAACTGATACAGAGTTGCCCCAGGATGGGAATAATATGTCCCCTCGAGAGATTGGATGAAAATGTTTGAAAAGATTGCAGACAATCTCTCGATAAGAAAGAAAGGCTAGAATGGATAGATCGGATAAAGTGATAGAGTCACGGGATAAAGAAGACTAACTCGGGAAATGAAGGCGAGGGCTAGGGTAGGCTATAAGATAGACCACGGGCAAAAGACATCCTCATTGTCATCTACACCCTCACGAGATCACAGTGCAGAGCGAGAAAAGAGCAGCAGCAGTCAGCAGCGATGGCTTTCGTACACAGATTCGACCGCGTTCGCCGATTTCAAAGACCAGCAGAGGCAGGAGAGCCGGTAAGTACCATCAAACCTCCTCGTACTTTGACGCATTTAATTTTGTCATTAATGCATGCTAGTTAGCAATAAATGCGCTTAGGAATAGGGCACAAAAAAGTGCAAAAACGTGCAACCGCGTCTGCGTCGGTGCCAGGCGCGTCTATGTCCAACAGGCGCGTCTGTGTCGGTGCCAGGCACGTCTATGTCTGGAACCGCGTTTGTGTGCAATGCGGGCGCGTCTACGTCCTGAAGGGGCGTTTGTGTGCCAAAGTCGCGTTTGTGAATAGTTTAGGCACGTTTATGTCATACAGGCGCGCCTGTGTTGTACAGGCGCGTCTATGCAGTCTGCAGGCGCGTTTGTGAGGTAGAAACGCGTTTGTGAGTTAAAAGCGCGTATATGTCAAAAATGCAAGGTTTTGTCTTCTAGGTCAAATCGGCAGTTCTGTGATGAACATATGCTGTCGATTGGATAAGTTGCTGAGAGGATACACTCAAGCAGGTCCTTTAGGAAAACTAGGATAGATCAAGGCACTTTGTGATGAACAGGGAGCACCAAGATAGAGTACTTTGTGATGAACAGGGAGTACCCAAAGTATGAGCAGCACTTTGTGATGAACAGGGAGTGCAAAATGTGAGTAACACTTTGTGATGAACAGGGAATGTCACACACGTAGTACTTTGTGATGAACAGGGAGCACTACTAGGATAAATAGCAACACTTTGTGATGAACAGTGAGTGTCACTGAGATAGATAACCATATGCATTGAGATAGCGAGTAGCATTTTGTGATGAACAGTGAATGCCACCCTGACTGACATGATTGATTTGCTTGACTGCAGGAGTATTTGCCTATGTTGGAGTCATGGGAGAGATTCCCGTCTACACAGAGGTTGCGACCAGAGTTATCATTTCAGGATAGAGCTGCTATTGAGGAGATGGGATTGAGACACGTATTATATGTGCCTGAGTTTCAGGAAAACATGGGTTTGCTGACTGCGCTGGCCGAGAGATGGCATTCAGAGACATGTACATTCCATTTGCCGATGGGGGAGATGGCAGTGACCCTCGAGGATGTTTACAGGATTCTGCACATACCGATCGATGGAGAGCTGATTCCATACGATCGAGATGGAGACAGAGAGGCTTTGAGATGGGTGTTCCAGGATCCCGGGCTAGAGATGAGAGCAGGGCATGTGGCATGGGATACCATGACTGCGGCAGGGTTAGCTTTGCCAGCTGTGATTGGAGGAGCTATCAGTGGGTTCCTATGTCCGGACAGGGCGACACGGGGGTTGGCAGTGGGCTGGGGAGGAGCACTGGAGATATTGGTGACTCAGCACACCAGATATGCGTGGGGTCCATGTGTGTTGGCCCACCTATATTATGAGCTTCACCAGTTCGTCTACCATGGATCAGTGGGACTGGGCTGTGGAGTGACACTACTGCAGGTTTGGGGATATGAGCATCTGCCTGTCACACGGCCGATACATTTCAGAGGCAGGGGTCACGGACGGAGCTTTGTGCATTTGTATGATATGATCACTTCGCAGCCTCGGATTGGCAGGTTAGAGCATTGGAGGCGAGTGATAGATGACATTGACGTAGTCATCTGGAGGCCATATCTAGGATGTGAGGAGTGGGAGGATGACGCAGTGGAGCTTCCTTACACCTTCAAGAGCCGATATCTGATTGGGCGGACGCCCTATATATTGGAGAGGCAGCTGGTAGACAGAGTATGCAGACAGTATGGCAGGATCCAGAGGATGCCACGAGGCTCGGGTATGTATGCCCGTACAGTCAGGGTTTCAGGCGCAGTTTGGACCGCTGTTGTCATATGATCAGGCAGTTACACAGCTGGCGGAGATGGTGCCCCTACCCTGGGATATGTGGCCGGAGATTGAGGATGCCGGTATGGATGCAGAGTACTCGGCATACTGGGCAGAGCATCCGTTCCCACGGTTGACAGATCCAGGAGAGCTACTGGAGGGAGAGGTAGGAGGAGACGATGATGATGATGGTGGAGGCGATGGAGGCCGAGGCCGACGGAGGCGGAGGGGAGTAGTTGGGGAGAGGAGGGTGGCACCTCGGAGGGAGGGTGGATAGGAGGGACAGGTCCAGGTGGTGAGGGGTCGCGATGGAGTGCCTCTGCAGGTACCAGTAGCACAGGGTCCTAGGGCACAGGGACAGAGACAGAGACAGGTGCAGGGACAGGTGCCAGTACAGGCACAGGGACAGAGGCAGGTACAGGGACCTAGATATGTACCGAGACAGGTACAGGGATAGGTACAGGAGCAGGCACCCGCAGAGGGAGAGCCACAGGCAGAGGCAGAGGGTGGGGATCCAGAGGAGGATGAGCTGATTGAGCTCAGGGAGATCTGCCAGGGCCAGGTAGACGAGATCCAGGAGTTGGAGAGGGAGAGGGATCGACTCAGGACCCGGCTCAGGGATACTGAGCGGGAGAGGGATCAGACGATTCAGCACTACACTGAGGCTGAGACAGCGCTGAGGGCAGGGAGACAGGTGGTGGAGGACACAGGAGCAGGCTACGCATATGTCCTGTGAGCCGGAGAGGAGATTGCCTACTAGAGGGACCTGTATTATGGTGTCGTGCCAGCAGATCAGCGGGCGAGGAGCTTCCATAGACCATCGCGGACAGCGACGGCTACGGGAGGGAGCCGGAGGAGACGGGCATCGAGTGGTGGGGTCATGGGTCCTCCTCCACCACCAGACAGGGGGGACAGGCAGGGTGATCCTGGAGCGGGTCCTTCTATAGCTCAGATTCCATCGAGGCCAGGCGGCTCCGAGGGAGGGAGTTCATCATAGCCATAGAGGGCTCCCTTGTATCAGTATTTGTACCATGGTTTTGTATTGTAGGCACCTGCGGGTGATTGTAGCCATGATTCTTTTGACATCATTGTATCATGACACATTTGATTATATATGAGAGATGATTCATTTTTTTGTGGCAGCTATATGCATGTGTACCTATGTGATGAGATGTTCTTATGTGATGCTGATGATATGGATGCTTATATGTATATGACACAATGCAATATTTTTGTTCTTTTATGTTTTATATGCGTATGCATGATGCAAATGTGAATGTATGTAATGCAGATGAATATGATAATGCAAATGTAAATTGTGCTAATAGGTGTTGTGTGCAAGATGTGATGCAGTTGTGATATCTATATGTATGTATGAAATGCTTATATGTGGAAATGCAGGTGTAACTATATGAAATGTTTTTTTTTTTTGGTGTGTCATTATACTTAGTCATGTGATAGCAGGCTACGCGGACTCGAGAAGGATGATGGAAGTCAGTCAAGAAAGGGGGATGGAAGACAGAAGATATGAAAGTGAAAGAGCTTCTTGTGCGTTATCATCATTGAGCTTATTATGGCAAAATAGGTTATGACAATCGAGGCATATGTTCGACCCAGAAAGTCATTGTACCTGTTTGCATGGAGATAAGACAGTCACAAACAAGGAATGCCCCAGTTCATACTAGACTCACAGTGTCCTCATATCCTTGGACAAGCCATAGCATTACTAAAAGACAATCCACAGACAGCAAACAAAATAGGTGATGATACCCCATCCTCGCCTTTCTAGTCAAAGACATCCTGGAGATAGAATCTCTAGTCAGAGACATCCTGGCAAAGCTAAAAGACATGTCACCAAAAAGATGAAATCAAAAGAAAACCAAGACTTGACACCAACATCCACTGTAGTCCTCAAGTTTAGTGTCTCTTGTCACTTGTATAAGTCTTATTCGATTGTAGTCACAATGTTTACTTTCACAAAAAGGATAGATAGCACTGAACCATATGTTGTCTGAGTCTGTTGAAGGATTTGATTTGTTGAAGCCCATTGTTGCTGTTGTGTCTCATCTGAAATTGACTGAATCCATGAAACTGATACTTTATTGCGGAGAAGACGAAACTTTATTGCGGATCTGTGATGCAAATGTTGCTTTATTGCGGATTGTGCGCGGATAGACTGAAGGAAGCTGGAAGAAACTGTACTCCTCGAAACATGTGATGCTCTCAGTTCCACACCCATCACTAGATGTAGGATTTGCCTTAGCCACAGATAGGATCTGATTTATTATGGATGGAAAGGGAGGTGAAAAGGGAGATTTATTATGAATGGCTAACCAATCTTGGGTAGATCAATAACAAGCCATGATAGGAATGGGTAAGTTTATTATGAATGAATAGGTTGTGAGTGTGTGCAAAGTGAAAGGATGAAAGTGAATCCTGAAGGAGGAAGGAGCCATGTCTCTACGCATGGCGCTGGGGACCCAGTTTTCACCATGGTACTTGCCCAGGGCGCCACCGAAGTGGTTTTCACTGTTGGACGAAATTATTTCTCTTTACTTTTTTCAATTTTTCAATTTATTTATTTTATTTTTATTTTTTATTTTTTATTTTTTGTTTTATAATTGTTTTGTATTTTTGAATTTTTTGATTTTTTTTGTATTTTTGAATTAGGATATTCCGAAGAGCTATGTGTAGAACCTGCGAAGGTGCATGCTATTGATAGGATCCTCCAAAGGTTCACCTTCTGTAGTTGAGAGTTGATATGCACCGGATCCATAGGCTGCTGTAACGATGTAAGGACCAAGCCAATTTGGTTCGAACTTGCCCTTCTTCTCTCTGTCTTGCTGATTCTTGGGGTTTTCTCTGAGAACCAAGTCACCTATCTCAAATGTGCGAGGCTTGACTTTGTGATTGTAGCTGCGACTCATTCGTTGTTGGTAAGCCTTGAGATGATTAAAAGCAATTTGTCTCCGTTCATCCAACAGTTCTAGTTCTTGTAAGCGAGAGACCCTGTAATCTTCATCGTTGATGATGTTTTGCAAAGAGACCCGTAAAGAAGGTAACTCGACCTCAATAGGCAAGATGGCTTCAGCGCCGTAGACAAGTGAGTAGGGTGTAGCTCCTGTAGGTGTGCGGACACTTGTGCGGTAGGCCCAAAGTGCAGGATTGAGTTGGATATGCCAGTTACGGCCAGCGTCGTCGACTGTCTTTTTGAGGATTTTAAGAATTGTTTTATTAGACGCCTCAGCTTGGCCATTACCTTGGGGGTAATATGGTGTGGAGAAACGATGGGAAATATGAAAGCGGTCACAGAGTTCATGAACATCCTGATTTTTGAAGGGACGCCCGTTATCAGTAATAATGGACTTAGGAATACCATATCGGCAAATGATATAGTTAAGGATGAAGGTAGCAATTTGTTTCCCAGTGACTTGTGTGAGAGGCACAGCCTCAATCCACTTTGTGAAATACTCTATGGCTGTGATAATGAATTTATGACCGTTGGAAGAAGGAGGGTGAATCTTGCCTATGAGATCGAGTCCCCACTGACAAAAGGGCCAAGGAGATGCAAGTGGTTGTAGTTCTTGTGCTGGTGCATGTATGAGGTCTCCATGAATTTGACATTGCTTACATTTCTTGACAAACTGATATGAGTCTTTTTCCATATTGGGCCAGTAATATCCAGTCCTGATGAGTTTCTTGGCCAAGGTAGGACCACTAGCATGCGGACCACATATCCCTTCATGCACTTCACGTAACGCAATTTGAGCTTCGTCGCTTTCTAAACATCTAAGAAGAGTGCCATCTAGACCTCGTCGGTATAGGATATCAACTAGAATGACATATCGAGAGGATTGACGAATGAAAGTGCGGCGTTGGTTGTTTGATAGATCAGGAGGTAGGGTATTATCGCGAAGGTATGTGAATATGGACCCATATAACTGGGATTCGGGACCAACAACGCATATCATTTCAGTAGGAGTGATCTCATATGAAGGAACCAACAAGTTGTCTACCAGGAACTCATAGCAGGTTTCATTTTGAGGCAGGTCAATTAGTGAAGCAATTGTAGCCATGGCATCTGCAGCACGATTCTGCTCTCTTGGTATTTGCTCAAAATCTATCTTTGTGAAGTGCTGTTTCAAATCATCTACCAATTGCTTGTAAGGCATTAATTTTTCATCTTTTGTTTGGTAATCATCAGTTGCTTGACGGATGACAAGTTGAGAATCCCCAAAAACACGAAGTTCTTGGATCTTCCATTGAACTGCAATTCATAATCCAGTTGTTAATGCCTCATATTCCGCTATATTGTTAGTGCAAGGAAATGATAAGCGGTATGATTTTGGTATAGAATCGCCTTGAGGAGTTATAAAGAGAATATCAGCTCCTGCCCCATGTTGTGTGTATGAGCCGTCAAAGTACAATTGCCATGGCCTTACATGTGATATTGTTAAAATGGATTCATCTAGAAATTCTGAATTTAGAGGGACATCATCAATCATGGGGGCATCTGCTAATTGATCCGTGATTGCTTGTCCTTTTATTGCTTTTCTGTCCACATACTCGATGTCGAATTCACTCAGGATCATTACCCACTTGGCCAGTCGCCCAGTAAGTGTTGCTTTATTGAGGAGGTATTTTAATGGATCAATTCTTGCAATCAACTTAGTCTTATGAGTAAGCATATAATGGCGTAATTTCTGTGAAGCAAAGACCACAGCGAGACATGCACGCTCGATTGGTGTGTAGTTTAGCTCATATCCCACCAATGTGCGACTAATATAGTATACTGCTTTTTCCTTACCGTCAGCTATTTATTGTGCTAGGAGTGCCCCCAGTGTTGTTGGAGTAGCTGATATGTATAGTAGCAAAGGCTGATCTGGAACTGGTGGCATCAAAACTGGCGGATTCAAAAGATAATCTTTGAGCCTCTGAAAAGCTTGTTGACAGTTATCATCCCATTTGAATTTGATATTTTTATGTAGCAGGTGCTGAAAAGGATTACACTTATCTGCCAGTTGCGCTATGAATCTTCGTATAGACTGAAGTCTCCCTTGTAAGGATCGAAGTTGACTGATATTTCTAGGTGGTTTCATGTCCAAGATAGCCTTGACTTTTGCTGGATCAGCTTCGATTCCTCTTTTGGACACAATGAATCCTAGGAGCTTCCCGGAGGTTACTCCAAAGACACATTTCTTGGGGTTTAATCTTACCTTGTATTTTTCCAACCGATCAAAGACGACTGAAAGTATGTCCAAATGTGTACCTCTGTCTATTGATTTACCCAAGAGATCATCAACATAATCTTCCATGGTTATGTGCATGAGATCATGAAAAATAGTGGTCATTGCTCTTTGATATGTAGCACCTGCATTTTTCAGCCCAAAGGGCATGACATTCCAACAGAAAGTTCCCCATGGACAAGTGAATGATGTTTTATGTTGATCCTCGGGTGCAATCCTAATTTGATTATAACCAGAAAATCCATCCATTAAAGATAACATTTCGTGACCTGCTGTGAGATCAACGATCAAGTCGATATTTGGTAGTGGGAAGTCATCTTTTGGACAAGCTTTGTTGATGTCTCTAAAATCTGTACATATTCTGATGCTGCGATCTGGTTTACTGACAGGTACTAAATTGGAGATCCATTCAGGATAATCAATTGGGCGTATGAATCCAACATCCAATAATTTCTCCAGCTCTGCTTTGACTAGTAATGCCACTTGTGGATGCATTTTCCTTAATTTCTGTTTTACTGGCTTTGCCCCCGGTTTGACTGTCAAATGATGCATTACCAATTCCAGATCTAGTCCAGGCATATCAGCGTATGACCATGCAAAGTTGATTTGTCGTTCTTTGAAGAAACTTATGAATTTTGATCTTTTGGACTCTGTTAATGATTGAGCCAGGAATATGTTGTGTGGAACCTCTTCTGTACCAATGTTTGTTTTGATAGTCTCCTCTACCAACATGGATGATTTTTCCTCATATGATGCTGGGAGAATGTCGAGCCTTCCATCTTTGGGTGCCTCGGAGAGGTTTTCGCCCTCAGATACGTCCTTTCTTTTTACTTTTTTGGGATCAGATAGAGCCACGGTGTGGTTTTCGCCATAAGACCCTTGATTTGTTCTTATTTTCACATTTTTGCGACTGGAAGGTCCGACACCCTCACCAAAATATGCCATGTTGTTGAGTTCTATGATGTATCCTGCCTTATGGTCCCCAGGGGGAAGATCATCTCGTATGCCAAGATAGTCAATAATAGCTTCATCATTTTGGAATGTGTCAAATTGTGCTGGTCCTTCATAATCCCAGTCAATGAGTTGGTGGTGAACAAGGGGAAGGCCTTTAATGTTTTCGGAGTTTGTAGGGCTAAGAGTGAAGATGTGGTTATATTCGGGTATATCGAGGCAATTGTCGTGGTCATCGATGGCACTCTCCTCATCAGTTTCGATCGCAAGCGAATCCAAATTGTCGTCACTAGTAGCGCCTTCCGGGACAGGTGTCCTCATCCTATGTGATTTCGACCTAGAACTTTGAGACGAAGACTGTGCGGAATCCTTACGGGTTGTTTCTTGACCCACCCTGAACTTTTTATAAAATTCCTCTTCTTTTGTCGGTTCATTTGGCTCTCTGAATGTCTCGGTGAGCTCATAGTCACTGGAGGATTTGTCTGAACCCCATTCCCATTCGTTGGAATCTGTGGAATAGTAATCTTCTTGTTGAACTTTGGCAACTTTGATTTGTGATGCCTCTTCTGTCCTTTTAGTGTGGATCTTAGAAGTCAGAAAACCAAGTCCCTTTGAGCATTCCCTTTTTACAGTCAATTCAGGTTGTAAGGGTTCTATGACGCCTTCTTTGCGTAACCCAAGAGGGCTTTTTCCATCATACCCGAATTTTTGTAGAATCTTGAAGCCTTTGCCATATTTCTCACAGGGTATATTGATCTGATCTTGTGTGTCCTCTTCAATGTCTTTGTAGAGCATTTTGTATAAATCTTCCTCTCCTAGTTCGCCCCATTTTTGAAAGGTAGTAGGATCCCATTTGAGTATCATGATGGATATTTGCTTGTTAGGATGTGGCCTTCCATATTCTTTTGGAGAGCTCATGACTTGTCATAAATACATGGTCTGATTTAAAGTGTATTCTCCCATGCCTTTGTCTTGAAATTTGCCTTTAAGTTCACCTTGTTTTGATGTCGAAGGTTTCAATGACTCAGGGTCAATGTATGCCGAAGAAGGAACAGCTTCACGATTACTGGGAATGATGGTCTCAGCATGTGATCTCAAGTTATTGCAATATATGAACGGATTAGGATCACCGTTAACTGTTACCTCGACTCCATTATGAGGAAACTTAATGCATTGATGGTATGTCGATGGGACTGCCCTCATTTCATGAATCCAAGGACGTCCTAGCAATATGTTGTATGTGAGATCCAGATCTAGGACTTGACAAACCACATCCTTTGTAACTGGCCCAGTTCTTAGAGGTAAGGTGACCGTGCCCTTGGATGAGCGCTCTTCATCATCATATGCCTTGATGGTGATTTGATTTGTTGAATTCACAGCTTTATCAGAATATCCCAATTGTTTAATGGTGCTCAATGTACAAATGTTTAGACCAGCTCCTCCATCTATCAGGACTCGCTTTATTCGATGTTTGTGTATGAAGGCTTCAATGTGTAAAGGTGCATTATGTGGCTGACATACGGAGGCGTCATCGGCTTCTGTGAATGTAAGGGAATGTGGAATGGAAAGGTATCCCACCATGGCTTGAAACTGGTCCACATTCAGATCAGTAGGAATAGCAGTATCTCTCAAGATTTTGTCAGGAATAGCTTTATGAGCGGGGGATATACGTAGGAGCTCAAGGATGGAGATGAGCGCGGGTGTCTTCCCTAACTGTTCTACAAGGTCATACTCAGGTTTGGTAGATGAAGAAACGGCATTTTTAGTGGAAGCACCTAGCAAAGTAATCTTACCTCGATGGGTTGTAACATGACATTCAGAGGTATGTGCGGAAGAAGATCCAACACCTCTTAGGACAATCTTGGGTCTCTGAGGAGGATTCTCAGGATTTTTGTTCTTAATAGTAATAGTAGAGATATGATTGTCCGTCGAGATGTGATTGATAGTTGAATCATAGTTGTAAGGTGCTCTAGTATAGTTGGCCTGATCATCTGTGACTTTGGCTTTTCCTTTGTCATGCTTTGGGAATGGTTCCTTAAACATCTCATGTTCTTGATTGGATGAGTGTCCCTCAATCTCAATATCACCTCTATCAATGAGATCTTGCACAATGTTCTTCAGTCGATGGCAATTACCTGTCTTGTGACCCTTGCTCTTATGAAACTCACAATACTCATCATCATTCCACCAATTTGGTTTGACCTTTGGTTCATATGGAGGAAAATCTGGAACTGTGATCACTTTGTTTGCCACAAGCTTTTTGAAGACTGATTCAAGTGGTTCTCCCAATGGGGTGTACTTCCTTCGTGGTCTAGAAGTTGTTTGAGTATTCACTTGATTGTTTGTAGAACTTGATCCCGAAAAGATGAACTTGGGTCTCACTGTATTGGCATCAACAACACCATCATTGACTGTGTTCTTGTTTTTATTCCAAAATCTTGGCTTGTCTTTTCCTTTAAAGTCATCTTTGTTTTCCTTGAATATCTTAATGACTCCTTGTTCAATTAAGACCTTTTCTGTTGCTAAGCCCTTTTTAATAACATCCTTGAAGGTGGACAAACAAGCTTTTCTTAGATCATAGCCAATGTCCTTGTTAACATTTTGAGTGAACATTTCTACCATTTGTTTCTGCGGAATTTCGCAAGAGCATCTGCTAGCTAGATTTCTCCATCTTTGTAAAAATGACGCAAAAGATTCTCCCACCTTTTGCTTAGTATTGCACAAAGTAGTGACTGAGATATCTGTTTCTATATTGTAAGAGAAATGCTGAATAAATGCCTCTACTAAGTCACCCCATGACTTAATACCAGGTGGTAATTGAGAGAACCATTCCATAGCTTGATCGCCTAAGCTTTGCGGGAACAACCTCATCAAATATGTTTCTTCTGCCGCTACCTCTATGCAAGCTGTGAAAAATTGTCGTATGTGTGCCTTGGGGTCTCCTTTTCCTCTATACTTGTCAAATTTTGGCGTCACAAAGTGTGCAGGAAATGGAGGCATTGGAATGCTCTTCTCAAATGGATAAGGACATATGTCTCTCATAGTGTATGTTGGTTTTGGTGTACTCATGTCCTCCATTTTCTTTTGTAGATCTCTGATTTGTTGCTCCAAATTATTCTTAGGTGGTGATCGATTTCTTGTAGCATACCCCATGTTTGAGATACCAATTTGAGGAGGAGCTTGTTGCATGTATGGATGATATTGATCATAGACATGTTCATATGGAGGAGGTTTATATTGATGCGGCATATAGGGAGCACTTGGTATAGCTTCATGTTGAGGAACCCCATATCTATTTTGTGCATATATACCATATTCTATAGGCACGTCATGTTCTATTGTGTTGCCCCCGAATTTGACATGAGGTTTCCTTGTGTCCAAATTTTGAGCATGCCTTTGAATGTCCACTTGTTTTGGTTGATCCATAGCTTGAGCATGTGATTGAGCATATCTATCTGCATAAGACTTCCATAATGGTCTTCAAAGGTAAGTATCATATGTTTGACCGTGTGTATGTGGGATTTCTGGTTTTTGAAGCAAAGCTAATGGTGATTCAGGTACCATATGTGGTCCTTTATTTCCTCCACTATTAGGTCTCCTTTGATCCATGTTGGAGTGAGTTTGTTGCAAGGGTCGGTTTTCCATAAGCTGAGACATGTCAAAGTCATGAGGTATTTTAGCTCCACTTTGTGCCATCATGTGTAAGAAGTATTGTCTATCCCTCTTCATTATCTCTTCAACCAATCTATTGAAATGAGGATTCATTATGGATTCTTCTATATTTGCTGATTGTATTGAAAAGTTGTCCACATTGTCATTGTGTGTAGCATTGTTGTTTGTAGTGTCTGCATTTTCCACATTTGGAATGTGTCTATAAACATCCATGTCAGGCAATGTAGTGTGCTCAGGATTGAAAAATAAATCATTGTCATACTCATAAGAACTCATGTTTGCGGACTCTTGAGCTTCTTTAGCTTTTCTCCTAGATTTTTGAAGACGGGTTTCAACCATGAACTAGGTGTTTGACCAAGATGTGAGAGACTAGATGAAAAATGGAAAGAGTATGGAAGACCAAGAGTTGTATGGAGTGTAAATGAATCTTTGGTGTACTTGCAAATGTCCAAAGTGTAAGACCAAGTATGTAAGTAGTAGAGTAGGTGTGACTTCCAAAGAGAGGATAGTTTCTCTTGATGAGGTAAGCTGACCTTGACTCTAAGTAAGACCAAATGAGACCCAAAGGTAGGAAACCTTGATGAGGGACCACTTAGCAAAGTGTAGTTGTATTTAGTATGTTGACAAAGTATGATGAGGACAAGCAAGTGACCTTTTGACCCAAGTTTAGACAAGTATGAATGTAATGAGATATGAAGCAATGATGGACTGTATGAGACCCAAGGACAGATTGAATGCTAGATGAAACCTGAAGAAACAACCTAGGAAGCCCAAGTATTCCGAAACTGATTTCCTTTATTTGCTTGACTGTAAAAATTTTCAATTCTGGACACAGACGCTTCTGTATACTTCACAGACGCGATTCCCAGACACAGACGTGTCTCTGTTCGACATAGACGCTTCTAGAAACACAGACGCGCTTATATGACCCAGACGCGGTTAAAACAGACACAGACACGTTTCTGTAAACTTCGTGCAATTTTTCCAATCTGTGAAATTGTTTTGTTGTGACCAAATCCGACTGTTTGACTGTTTTTCGTGACAAGAGGACACAATGTTGATGAGGACTCAATGTTTGCAAGTGTTTAGACTCCAAAAGTGTGTTGTTTGATGTAAAGTTGTTTTGCATACACTTGAAGACACAAAAGACACAATGTTTTGTTGTTTGGTCTTGAATGTTTTGAATGTTTAACATAAGACAAGCACAATTCTTATGGTTGGCCAAGACAATAGTTGTTGATCCCACATAGGGTTTTACCCTCGAGGCTACGCTATTCAGAGCGGATACTTAGATGCTTGACCTCACTGGCTCCACCCTCGGCACTCACTTCTTGGGTCAGCCAAGCATCAGTCCCCATGAAAACTCCCCATGGCGAACTTTGTATCTCTACTAAGAACCGTATGTGTGTGGGCCGCTACCAGAGGTCCGACCTCCTGCCTCAACAACTAGAAGGATTTGGGCTTCTAAAACAAAAAGGTGCTAGTAAGGGCATCCGCTCGTGTGGCCATACATGCGGCACTTTCAGCTCTGTAAATACAGAAGGCTCCCAGCCGGTAGGGGTTACGCCTACAAATGATCAAATAAATTTGATCAAACGGGTTTATGGGGAGACATAGTGTCGGTATGAACTAATCAGCACACGTTATTCATAGTTTTCACCATGAATACATTTGATTATAGTGGTTCGGAAGAGGTGGGTTTTCCTCGCTACCACTTGGGTCGTTCTCTTCTCACTAGTAGTCCTAATGACCACACGGGAAGACAGGCCCTCTAAAGATTAAACAAAAAGAGCCTATTGCTCAAGACACAAAAGACAATGATTCAATTTTAGTGCACCAATGGAAGTGTTTGCTAATCTATGAAAACAAGGCACACAACAAAATTTCAAAACCCTAGCCAAGGACCTGCAACAAAATTTGTTAGTAGTTTGGGTTGTTTCAAATGATCACCCCTTCCTGCAAGCACACAAGTTAGGTAAATTTTAGAAACCCAAAAGACTTTGTGAAAGAGGGGCCTTCAACAAAAATGTTTTTGCTTCCAAAACAAGCTGCACAAACTTGGTTAGCTAGATCTGCAAGGGTTAGTCCAAAAATAAACCAGATCTGAAACCCTAGGTGCGAAATCCAAAAACCGAATCAAAGAAAGTTTGAAATTCCGAAACAGTAAAAACACAGACGCTGTTATACCAGACATAGACGCGTCTTTATGACACAGACGCGGTTCTGTGATGCACAGATGCGGCCAAAATACACAGACACCTTTATCCGACACAAACGCTATCAGAATCAACACAGACGCGGTTATGTAACACAGACGCCCCCTTCCTGAGACCTGCAAAACAAAATTTGATGAAGACACAGACGCGATTCCCTCCTCCGCAGATGCTCCTTAAACTCAAAGACGCGATCCGAACGCTCGTAGACACGGAAATACCTAAAATGTCGTCGAAAAAAATGTTCGATCTGCAACTTAAAAAATGCCAAATCTGCAACAAAAAGGTTAAATGCAAAGGGACAAGAGTCCCACCGGGCGTGCCAAAATGTGTATGGTGAAAATGGATACAATAATAACAATATTGAAAGGCTAAATGAATTCAACCACCAAACCCTAGCCTAACAACAACAAAAGATCCACCATAACATATGAAGATTACCTAAGACAATGCAAATCACATGAAATCACAAAGATTATACCATCACATGTCCAATAGGGTTTTGATCTCCATTCTTCCTATCTCCATTGATCTTGCTTGATATATTTGCTCTCAGATTTTTATATGCACAAGAGCTCAACAAAGAACAGAATGTGGTTGCAAGTAGGATCGTAGTGTAGCCAAGTCTTCAAGATTGTCGATTAGCATGAGTGATTAGAATGATTCATTAGGGTTTGATAATGAAGGAAGCATCTCCTTATATAGAAGACACTATATGAAATGGAGGGATAAGATTGAGAGGTGTAAAGAGGAGGTCGGCTAAGATTAGAGGGTAGGTAGAAGAAATAGTAAAATAATGAAAGGGGTAGGTAGTGTAGGAATTAAGAGATGAATGACATGTGTCATGTGTAGAAAAAGATAATGAACTAATTAAATAAATAAAGATTTATTTAATTACTAGAAGAAGTAGGATAATTAAATAAATTAAATATTTATTTAATTTAGGAAAAGGATAATTTAAATAAATAAATGTATTTATTTAAATGAGAAATAAGGCTAGAAGAGGATGAATGAATTAATTAAATAAATAAGGATTTATTTAATTAATAGAAGAATTAGGCTTAGATAATTAAATAAATAAAATATTTATTTAATTAGACATGACAATTTTGGGTGTCTACATAATTAGGCTTAGATAATTAAATAAATAAAATATTTATTTAATTAGACATGACAATTTTGGGTGTCTAGATAATTAAATAAATAAAATATTTATTTAATTTGTCAGAGACATCCTGGAAAAGCTAAAAGACATGTCACCAAAAAGATGAAATCAAAAGAAAACCAAGACTCGACACCAACATCCACTTTAGTCCTCAAGTTTAGTGTCTCTTGTCACTTGTATAAGTCTTATTCGATTGTGGTCACAATGTTTCCTTTCACAAAAATGATAGATAGCACTGAACCATATGTTGTCTGAGTTTGTTGAAGGATTTGATTTGTTGAAGCCCATTGTTGCTGCTGTGTCTCATCTGAAATTGACTGAATCCATGAAACTGATACTTTATTGCGAAGAAGACGAAACTTTATTGCGGATCTGTGATGCAAATGTTGCTTTATTGCGGATTGTGCGCGGATAGACTGAAGGAAGCTGGAAGAAACTGTACTCCTCGAAACATGTGATGTTCTTAGTTCCACACCCATCACTAGACGTAGGATTTGCCTTAGCCACAGATAGGATCTGATTTATTATGGATGGAAAGGGAGGTTTATTATGAACGGCTAACCAATCCACCAGACTAAATTGATTATCCTGAATGGATCTCCAATTTAGTACCTGTCAGTAAACCAGATCGCAGCATCAGAATATGTACAGATTTCAGAGACATCAACAAAGCTTGTCCAAAAGATGACTTCCCACTACCAAATATCGACTTGATCGTTGATCTCACAGCAGGTCACGAAATGTTATCTTTAATGGATGGATTTTCTGGTTATAATCAAATCAGGATTGCACCCGAGGATCAACATAAAACATCATTCACTTGTCCATGGGGAACTTTCTGTTGGAATGTCATGCCCTTTGGGCTGAAAAATGTAGGTGCTACATATCAAAGAGCAATGACCACTATTTTTCATGATCTCATGCACATAACCATGGAAGATTATCTAGCTTCAATCCACCAGACTAGAATCTCGTCGGTTCTACATCTTCACTTGATATCAAACTTTTGTCTTCTATCTTTTGTCTTTTGTCTTCTCAAATGATTCAAAAAACTTCTATTTATGTCATTCACAAATAATAATAACTTGATCAAGTCGGCCCAAAGACCAACCGGTTCATAATGAAACGTGCTAACGGTAACATGTCGACTCAAATCACTAAGAACATCTCTAAAGTGCATAAAACATCGTGCATTCCTCCGAGAACATCAAACAAGGTACAAGAAACATAAATCAACGATCTGCAAGTCACGAAGATCAACCGCAACCCGATTCAACTTCGCTCAACACACTACCAGACTAACTGGTAAGAACATATCAACTAGGCCAATACCAGAATCCATCTCACTGAAATTAAATCCAAATGCCATGAATCTTGAACACAATAAAGACAATGAACTCAAATGGATAAATCCAAATCCACAACGCTAAAATCTCAAACATGAAGAAATACCACGCTCTCCAAGCAATTCCACTGCTAACTGCTCAAACTGGTAAGAACTACACCAGTGCTCCTGCATGAGACTCTCGAGGTTAATTGAAAAGTGAGTCCCATCACTTGATCTGGTTCGGTGATTTGTGAGTAGGTACTTGCAATTGCCTCTGGGGTTCAACGATCTGACTATAGCTTCTGGTTGTCTCTCCTCGACGATCTACCGGTCCAACCTGCAGCCTACCTCAATCGACAATTTGTTCAAGTCTCCACCCACTAACTGCCTCAAGCTCAATCTCTAAGATCGACGGTCTACCTACAAACCTTGCTCTTCCTCATGTTTGGCAATATGAACAAGTCCACAAGTTGGCTCAACTTCCTTTCCAACCAACCGGTGCATAACCGGGTCTTCCTCCAACAACAGGTTCACAAAATAGCTCTGATACCATTTGATGCAGTTAAGTTAGGGAGATCCAATGAAGGACATCCCATCCTTGCAACCTAATACAAATACCATGTAAGATATACTGGTAACCGGTAACACAACACCAGATAAGGCTGGAAGAACAACCGGTAACAACAAAAAATACATAACCGGTAAACAGTATAAACAATTCTTATAACAATTTGAAGAATTATATATGCCACATGTTGGATCTCAGTCCAGGATACAAACAATGCTTACAACACAAATAAAGGATCTGCAGATCATCTACACATCAAATCGGCCTCCAGTAACAATCTGTCGGTTCAACCCTAATCCGAACCTTAGCCCTTCCAGCTTCAGTCCACCGGACCAGAATCTCGTCGGTTCTACATCTTCGCTCAATCTCGAACTTTTGTCTTCTATCTTCTATCTTCTTAAATGATTCACAAAACTTCTATTTATATCGTCCGCAAATAATAATAACTTGATCAAGTCGACCCAAAGACCAACCGGTTCATAATGAAACATGCTAACGGTAACATGTCGACTCAAATCGCTAAAAACATCTCCAAAGTGCATAAAACATCACATGGTCCTCCGAGAACATTGGACAAGGCACAAGAAACATCAATCAACAATCTTCAAGTCATGGAGATCAATCACAACCCGATTCAACTTCACTTAATACACTGCCATACTAACCGGTAAGAGCACATCAACCGGGCCAATACCAGATATCTCACTGGAATTAAATCCAAATGTCATGAATATCGAACATGATAAAGACATAGATTTTATGAATGTAAGTAGGGAATGGCAAGAAGTTGTGTGGCAAATGAGGAACTAGAAGGTGAATGCACCGGATCTGATTGTGCACCAAAGCAAGGAGAATCCCTTATGTTCAAAAGAAAGGATACTGGATCTACCCAGAGGAAGAGTCTATTATGGACTGTGTGCAAATTAGGTGGTAAGTGTTGCAAGGTTATTGTGGATACTGGGAGTACTGATAATTTGGTATATGAGGAGATGGTTGTGAAGCTTGGATTGAAGAGGCTTGAGCATCCTTGTCTTTATGAAGTAAGTTGGTTACAAGATGGTCAAAAGATAGAAGTAAAGGAGCAATGTTTCGTGAATTTCAATATTGGGCCTTTTAGAGATAAATTTTTATGTGATGTTGTATCTATGAGTGCTTGTCATGTCTTAATGGGAAGACCTTGGCAGTTTGATAGAGGATTTATTTATGATTGTAGAAGAAACCTAGTCACTATTGAGAAAGATGGACAAAAGTTCACGTCGACTTATTTGAAGGAGAAAGAGAAGGAGGTGAAGAATCTGAGACCTGAGAAAAGTTGCAGTATTGAGAAACCGGTTGTAGAGGTTATACCAGAAGGTGACTTGAAGAAAGATCTAATAGAACCAGTTGCAGAGGTTATACCGGAGGGTGACATGAGTTTGTAGAAGGATCTGAGAGATGAACGTTATGGACAGATGGAACCGGATAACATAAAGCTTATGATGACAAACCAGATGAAGTCTTCTAGCAGAAAAAAAAAGCAGAGTTGCAGAAGAAAGAGAGCAGTAAACAGAGACAATGTACAAATCTGAAGAAAAAGAAGAGAAACAAAGAGAGTCAAGGGTTAGAGAAGTTGGTTGATAAAGAAGATGTTTGGATCATAAATGAGTGTGGGGTCTTTATCCCGAATCCTTTTAGATGTTCATGAGTTTCCTCTCATGGAACATCTTTTTCTACCTAGGGTGTCTAATGCAGGAGCACCCTCGATCGATGAGCAATCTTGCATCAACCAAAAATATTTCCTTTCAGTTTTATTCTTGTCTAGTTCTTTTTTGTGTTCTTACCGGTTGGTATCGGTAGTTGCTTTCTTTTCGTGGTAGATCTTATTTTTGCTTTCTAGGTTGGTTCATGTGCTTAATTCCATATTTTTAGTTCATTTGGGTTCTTTTTTGGCCAGTTATCGCTTTTGGTTGACTGTTTCTGGGTTTTGGGAGAGTTCTTGTGCTTACTGATTGACTTTCCTTCATTACCCGCGCGATTCTTGGCGTGTGGATCTATTTTGGGTCTTGTCTGATGTTATTTGGCATGTGGCCGACCTTCCTGCTAAACCGCACCTCTTGGTTGTTATTTTTTAGAAATATTTCTTTAATTCTTAGGACCGACCTAGTTACACATTTCATTTTCCTGCATTGGTAAATGTAATCTTATGAGGTCGACCCAGATATGTTTAGGTGGGTATAAATATGATGTTATGCAATCATTTTAAGGCTAAAGGAAGTAGAATTGAGAATAAGGATTGAGATTTGCATTTAGTGATCTAGTTGATTCTTTGAGTCCCAGTTGGATTGTATTTGGCTTGAAGCCTGCATGCAACTGGTTAACTACCAGATGTTCTTTGATGATTATATGATGATAACCGGATGGTTGTCAGAAGTTCTAAAGCAATAATGTGATTTGTTTATGTAATCTTGTTATATTTTCTTGTTGCTTTCGTTGTGTTACTCTTGCTGCATAAGCCGGTTGATTCTCTTCGAGGGTTTTATCGGTTATGGCTGCATCAATACAATATTACTATAACTAGGAGTCATGCTATTTAACAAAATAGATTTAGCATCATCATCATTCACTGTAGAGTTTATCCCAACTAGTTGATTAAATAGAGAACAAAACTTACTAATATGTTGAACAATATTATCCTCTTCTGCTATTTTTAGCTTGAACAATTTCTGCTTTAAGCTTGTCTTTGCACTCGTTGCTTGTGATCCAAACAACATATTCAAACCATCCCACACTTCTTTTGAGGTCTTTGTTAAGTTGATATGATGGAGGTATGCATCTAACAATCCAAGACCAATTAGAGCTATTGCCCTTCGCAATCCTTAGCAATCCACTTTGCAAGTTCATCAACATCAGTTGGTTTTGTCATTGTTCCACTTACCACATCCCAAAGATCTTTTTCAATGAGGATCAATTGTAGCTTAATCTGCAATGTGTCAAACTTTGAACCTTGAAACTTTTCTATCAAAATATTGTTTTTCTCCATAATAAAAATACCTGACCCCCCGAGATGGATGTCGTGTACTAGCGATAATACGCCCAATTACAATTGAAATAAATATTTTATTTTTAATGACACTATTGAATTTTGATGACAGCAATTAACCACTCTTAAAAATAGACCCTATTCTAAAAAGACATAACTTGCCTTTGACACAAAATATCTCTAATGACATATTATGACACTCTCAACCTCAAGACTTTAAACATTTAACCAAAATAAAATAATGACTTATCTCAGATTTGTTTGCACACCCTCGCCCATTTTTTTGGAAAATGTAAACTAAATAAATAATGCCAAAAGACAAATCTAAGACGCCAAACTTTTGACAGTGAAAAAACCCATTCTTTGTTTCGAATCGGAGATGGGTGCTGCATAGAATCGACAGGCATTTCCCATTTATGTTCATGTGTTCAATGCCAATGTGAAAAATATACCTCACCGAGTGAAGAAGTCGAGCTGATCCAATGATGCATCCCTCAAATGAAACACAACTACTATTACAACGCACGGGCCAGAGAGGAATTAAGACACCAATGATATAGTATCCATGCACAGTGAATGACTTATATAAGGAAGAGTTGATAAGTCAAAGAGGTCGATCCAATACATGGGCACATGTTCCTCTAACCAAACCGGGTAGCACAGGGTAATATATAGATCAACAAACAATCTGCATAGTGCATGGATCAAACCATTTCACCCTACAATGTGAATGCCACAAATCTGCACAAGCAATCAAGCTCCAAAGGAATATGCCGCTTGCAACAGTCTAGGAATGAATAGAGCCGTAATCAGTTTGATTGTGTGAGGGAAAATGAAGTGCTAATGGTAATGGCACTCAATCACACTACGCCTAGAAATTATAGCTACAACAAAAATTCCATCTTTCAAAACTTGGATCGCTGCCTCCACAATACAAGGTCGATCCTAACATTTTTCTAATTGTCTGGCTCTGATACCATATTAGAAATTTTAGACAGATTAATAGAAGCGACACAAAATGTAAACACACAGAATATCGTGCTTTTTCTTCCATCTATTTTCATTCAAATGCATTACATATATATAGGAGTTTCATGCCCTTGTTTTATATGAAACCTCCTAAACGACCTCCCTATTAATATTGAGTTGTTTTAACAACTCAATAAACTCGTATTGAACAAAAACAATAACCTATTCAACAAACAACAAACCTTCCAAGCTATTAATAATATTAAGTTGTTAATAAACAACTTAATATTATGATATCAAATTATTTTATGCATTCTAATATTCCTAACACCTAGATGTGAACACTAATTCCCAACAATAAAATAGGTCTCAATGAATACGTGATAGCTTCAAATCAACTAGGCATCCACTTTCAAGGATCCAAACATGACTAAAACAAAACCTCTAAATCGGAAAGATAATAAGGCTCCGTTACTAAGAGTTTCATATTATGTTTGCTACAGGGAGAGGGGAAATATATAGATAAAAATACATAGAGATAGAGTGGGGAAGAGTGTGAGAGAAAGGGGCAAGGAGATAGAGATGGAGATAGGGATAGGGATAGACATGGAGATAGAGATAGAGATGAATGTGGAGACAAAGATGAAGATGGAGAGACAAAGAGATACAAATATAGAGATATATAGGAAGAGGGAGGGGAGAGGGAGGGGAGAGGGAGGGAGAGAGATGTACATATATAGACATAGAAGGAGAAATGTATAGAGATAGAGGGGGGAGAGGAAGATAAAGTGAGAGAGGAGAGGGAGACAGATAGATGTAGAGATGGAGAGAGGGGGAGGGAGAGGGAGATGGAAATAAAGTAGAAAATGTAAAGATATATAGAGGATGAGGGAGAGGGAGAGATAGAGATAGATATATATGGTTGGATAAAGAGATAGAGACATAGAGACATAGATATATAAAATGAAATATAGAGGGTGAGAGACATAGATTAAAAAATAAATAGAAGTAAAGGGGAGAGAGAGAGAGAGAGAGAGAGAGAGAGAGAGAGAGAGAGAGAGAGAGAGAGAGTGCTATATAGAGATAAATCAGAATAGGGAAATAGATAGAAAGATAGTGAAATAGAGGTTGAGAAATATATTGATAGAAAGAAATAGAGTGAGGAGGGATATGTAGATAGATGGAGAGGTAAATATATATATAGAGATATAGATTAGGATATATATAGTGAATAAGAGAGAGTAAGAAAGAAAAAAAGAGATAGTGATATAGATAGAGTGAGGTACATAAAGAAAGGGATAAGTAGAGAGATAGTGGTAGAGAGGTGTGGATAGAAGGATCTAGAGAGAAGGAGCGAGAGAAAGATGGAGGGAGAGAGAAATAGGAAGATAGAGGTCTAAAGTAGGAGAGATGGAGTGAATATAATAGAGAGGTAGAGATATAATGAGATATATACAGAGAGGGGGAGGGAGAGATATAGAGATAGAGATAGAGATAGAGAGGGCATGAGTTAGAGAGAAAGATGACAAAGATAATTAATAGAGAGACAAAAACAAAATATGGAGAGCAAAAAGATAGATTGAGATGGAGAGGGGGAAACATGGACATATATAGAGAGAGAAGAGAGAGATAGAGAGGGAAAACATAGTTAGACATAGTAAGGGATAGATAGGAAGTGTGTGTGAGAGAGTGAGAGAGATGTAGAAATAGACTTAGGGAGGGAAAAATATGGAGTGTGTGTGTTCGTAAGAGATAGAAGAAAAGAGAGAGAGTGGTAAGGAGGTAGAGATAAAGAGGAAGATATAGATGGAGTTAGAGATAAAGGAGAGATGGAGCAATATAGAGGTAGACAGATATAGATAGAGAGGGAGATAGAAATAGATAGAGAGGAACACAAAGAGAGACAGGGAGATAGAAGTAGAGAGATATAGATAGAAATAGATAGAAAGAGAGTGAAGATAGAGAGAAATAGAAAGATAAAACAAGAGAGGTAAATATTATTAGATATAGATAAAGAAAGGGAGGGAGATAAAGATAGATGCTCAACAAGAGTTAGAGAGAAACAAAGTGACAAAGACAGGTAATAGAGAGAGGTATATAAGGAGAGAAAAAGAGGGAAAAGATAAAGAGATGTGGAGAAAGGGATAAAGAGGAAGATACATATATAAAAATAGATAGAGAGGGAGGAAAAATAAGTAGACAGGTATAGAAAGAAGTGATAGGGAGAGAGGGAGAGGGAGATAGGGATAGAAAGAGGGAATGATGGGGATTAAAAGGAGAGATAGAGAGATAGATGTAACTTGGGAAAGGTAGAGGGGTGAGAGAGAAATATATAAAGAGTGAGAGATGGAAGGAGAGATGAAGATGGAGAGGGAATTGAATGGAGATAGAAAGAGGGAGACAATTGAAGGAATATAATGGACCACTGAGGGGGGGGTGGGTGAATCAATGATAATAAAAAACTTTAACTTTTCTAAATTATCTAAGTTTTAATAACAAAAACTAATGAAATATAAGTAGAGATATTAAAATAATCAACACACACACATAAAAGGCAAACCCGTAACACAAGATATACAAGGAAAACCCGCAGTGGGGGAAAATCTCAGTGAGAAATGTTGCTAGAGTCTACTTCTCTAATCTAGCCTCACAAGTAAAAATATGATTACACATTTATTGGCACCAACCCAAAGGAGCACCAATCCCTAGCTTTATGGGCATCAACCCAAAGGAACACCAACCCCCTATTTGAGCACCCACTTAGATTATTACAATGAAAAAGTATTCAAATACAATTTGAGCACCTTGTTACAAATAAGATTTTGTAACTCACAATTTGTTCTTGGCACTTGAGATTGACTTGATTCTTTTATGCTCACAAACTTTGTCCTCCACTCTCTGGTCTCCGTTATCAATATGTATCCTCTACTCCCTATCCTCTTCTTATTTTTGCATCCAGCTCTCTAATCAAGCTGCTTGACTCAATCCTCTTCCTCAGCCCCACTCTGTGTGACTAACCTTCTATATTATTTGCCTTGGCTCTACACTCTCTGGTCTTTGATATCTGCTTTTGTTCTCTTCTTTGTTTGCTCTCTTCTCTGATTCTAAGTTGTCTCTTGTTCACTCTTCACCTCTGATCATTTGGCATTCTATCTTTTTTGTAGTGTTATGCCTGCACTGGCATCGTGTTATACGCACCTATGGCCCTCTATATTTTCTTTTATTATGTTATCTCTCTTTTTGCAGAGCTTCCCCACCTGCATGCCTATGCACGCACTCACTTCTTCAACAACTACCCATAGCCTTTAACTTTAATTCTTGGTCAACTACGTACCCCAAAGGTTTTTCCCTCCAAAAAGGAAATTCAAAAAACTGTTCCAACCTTTAAAAAATATTCTTGTCTCTACTCCTCAATCTGTAGCTATCCAAATTAAATGCCATCTTACTTGTGTCAGCAACCTTTGCAATCTTTTTGACTACCTTTTGTCTTGGGCACACACAAATCTTCCCGCCAAAAAGAAAAATAAAAAATAATCTTCTCGAAGCCCAAAATGATCTTCCTTGTCACTTCTTCAAATTGGCAACAATCCACATTAAATACTACCTTCCTTATTTATCCAACATTTTCTACAGTCTGGTTTTACTTTGCACTCAATCTCCATTCTAGAAATGATCGATTACCTACAACAGTGTTCAACATTAACTTCATTTATTGTTTGTTGTTCTAACTGAAAAATAATCTTTTTTGATACGTGTGCTCTTAGATCCATAGGCCAGTCAAACATTTTGTCCAAAGACCATTCACTTGTCACTCAGTCAAGTGGTGAATGGTGGGACCCATCAACAATTCCTTCTACTCACAAAAGGTCCATGAGTAGAAGAAATCCACGTTGGATTTACAAGGCGCGTGTAGATCTATTGAGTTCCGTAGATTGACGAACATGTGTCGTATGTGCTTTAAGGAAAACATCCTTCCTACGGTCTGGCGGGATTGCACTCAATCTTCCATTTTAATCACTTGTGAGCCCATTTTTCTTAAGATTTCTTGGTGCAGGATTGCAAGGATCTCAATCTCCTCTTGTTCTTTTAACCCTGCAAGGTCATTCCTCTTTAGTATTTCTTGGCACGGGATCGTGAGGGACCTTATTAGCTTCTCTTTTTATTTCCCCATGAGACCATTTCACTTTATCTCTAATTATCGTGGGATAGCAGGGGACACCATTTACTATGCTTTTTGTTTCCCCGCGAGGTTTCTTAACTTTGCTCTTTGTTGCCACGGGATAGTAGGGGACACCTTTTGCTTTGCTTTTATGGTACCTCGCAAGGTCACTTTTCTCCAAACTTCCGTGTTGTGGGATGGCGAGGCAACAAACCCATTGTGTTATCGACATCCCTGGAAACTACCCCGCATAAATTTTTGTCTTAGGTTTTCCTTTTTGCGGGATGATGGGGCAACACACTTGTCGTGTTATTGACATCCCATATCGTGGTTTCGTAGCTGCCTTTGGTCAACGTAGAGAGTTGATTGCGAAATAGCGATAGCAATAACACGGTGTGCTATGAACTTCTTGTAACAATGTGCGACTAACATGGTGTGTTAGCATAACTGCAACTATACTTTTTCTTAGTCAAACTAGTTTTCTCAATGCCTTACCAACTTAACAACCCGTGTCTTCTTGTCCAATTTGTAGGTCCCAATAACACATTCCATGCTTGCCTTCTATATCTTCATGTGGGACTAACACCAGTATGTTATGTTATGCTGCAGCAACACTTTTTCTTAGTCAAGCCACACTTTTTCTCTGTAGCACATATCATCTTTGCATCTATATCCACTGCATCTTCTAAACTGTTGACATCAATGACAATCTAATGCCAACAACAATGAGAGAGGGATATGGGGAGATAGAAAAGTAAATATGTGGGAAGTGATAAATAGAGGGAGAGATAGAGAGAGGAATATAAATAGAGTAAGATAAAGAGAGTGATAGATGGAGTGAGTAATAGAGAGAGAGATGAAGATAATGAGATATAGATAGAGGGAGAGGGAGAGAAGGGAATATATAGACAAGGGGTCAATAATATGAGGTAAAGGAGGTAATAGAGATAAGTGATCTAGAGCGAGAGGGAAGGAGAAACAAGGAGTTTATGTGTCTAAACTTCAAAACTAGTGTGTGTAGATGGCATGTACAAAAATTCTTTGATACCATGTAAAATAATGGAAGAACTCATAGATGAAACATGATAAAATTGATATATTGGTAGAAAACAATGATTATAAAATAACAAGATACTCTTGTTGTAACGAAAAGAATCAAACCCTAGATGAAACTTGGGATAAACTAAGGTCATAAAAAGTGTCCTAATCATATGATATGAGAAAACAAAAGTAAAACATGTGTAAGCTTAATTAATTATGTATGTATAGTTCTAAAAGTGAAACTAGTTATGTAATTTACTTTGTTCACACCAATAAAGATGAGGTCCCCCACAATTTTGTTTCTCATTGGGAAATATTTGTAAAAGTTTATTTAGATAGTGTTCAAAGAGTAGTTACTTTTCCAAAGAGTCCCTCTTTGTTATCAAGAATTAAATATTTCATTCAAAAGTCTTCTTGAAGGGTGGGCTGATGGATCTATTCAAAGGTAATGATTTTGTATCAATAAGTGTTGATCCTAAAAAAGGGAATAACCCCTCGTACTCTATATTTCCTATTCAATTAGAGTTATTGAGGTATAATGTGGATCTCCCTCATAAGATCCACTACTATATATTTGTTTTGAAGGGATACATAATTTTCTCATTTGGAAATTTTTAAGGTCCAGGCCAAATATACATATCTTCAAGTGGTATGTCGATAGGAAATGAAAGCTAAGAAGTTTGGTGGAGGTACTTACTATAGCTAAGGGTTAAAAGAATTTGGAACATGTCAGCACCCCTTTTTCTTACTCATATTTTCTTTTTGATTCTTGTTTGGCTCTTGTCGGCGAGTTGAGCCTTTATTGAACCCTATTGGTCATTTAAAGGAATTTTGAAATCACTAACATCCATACATAGTTGTTTTGTTCCCTTCCTTGTTAGTCTCATGCACAATTTTTGAATTTTTTATGAATTAAAAAATCCACGAACCCATCAACATATGACAGTTGATTTCTTTCATATTTTGTTGGGGACTTGGGTAGTGTTCGAACCTTGTCAAATATTCAAGAAGTTTATCAACCTTTGAAAAGTTAGGCCAACACTTGTTAAGAAAAATGCATCTCAACCTTGTAATTGCAAAAGGTTACTATTTATATTGAGTTTACAATTGAGCATGAATGGGTCTGATATTCACCTAAAGCTATGGAATTGACAAATAAAATGTCGATAAACTTTTGACTCAAGATCATATGTAAATTTCAAGACAGTAAAGTTTTAATTTTTTAAAGTTTCAAAGTCAATTTTGAGGCACTTACAAGTTTTTTTGGGTCGTCTAGTGCAACAAAGCATAACTTCATCTAAAGAACTTCACAATATTTTCAACGATTTAAATGATTTCTTAATCAACCTCCCTAACTAGAATTTATGGCCTTGGGAAGTTAGGTCTCTCAAATTGAACATGTCTAAATGTGTTGGACTTGAAAACCAGTTGTAGGGGGGAGTTATATGTGGTGGTGTGCGTTTTGGCACATCACGAGACATTTAATTAAAGATAAGTTTGGTGCAACTTTTCGGGTGGTTTTATCTCATGGTTTTGTAAACATTATTTGATAATTTTATGTATCATATTGCATATATATTAGATGTTTAAGGTGAAGTTTGTGTGTGGGAGTCTTAAAGATATTGAGTTGCCTTCAGACCTTTAGTTGGTGATACTCTTGTGAAATCTTGATTTGTAAGTATATCATAAGGCTGTTGATTTTTTAATAATATATTATTTGGATTTTGGAGTGTAGGCTTTTTCTCTCAAAAGGGTTTTCCCATGCGTAAATTACTAATTTGTGTTATGAATGACATTTATATATATTTCTATTTAATTTTTGAAAATTTGGTGCAAATCTTAGAAGTTTTGCACAACCCTCCTCTCAATATTGCTATATGAAGTTGTTTTGCTTCCTTAGCTTTCTTGCAAGCGGTATTAAGATTGATCACCTTTGGTTTTAGCTGTGGATAATTGATTTTTTAAAGCTAATTCGATTTTGAGTGAAAGCTTGTGAAAATACTTTATGATATTACTTCACGAATAATTAGATGGCAAGTACATCAAGGAGAATAGAGGTAGATAATTTTTTTGATAATACTTTTGAGATGTTAATTAGATGGCAAGCACGTTAGGGAGAATAGAGGTAGAGAATTTTTCTGATGATAGTTTTGAGATGTGGATGCTAAAGATGGAGGATTTGTTAATTAATTGACATCTATGAGATGCTAATGATAATAATATTTTAAAGCCTATGAATGTTATTTTAGTTTCTCATTATGATAATATGGACTATAAAGCCAAGAGTCTAGTCAGGTTGTGCATGATAGATTCTATTCATGAAGTGTTCTCTATAAAGAAACTACAAAAGAAACTTAGTGAGATATATCAAGCTAAATATTTAGTAACAAATAGTTTCTTGAGGAGGAATTTTTAATCCTTGAGAATGGAAGAGGGTGGAAAAATTGCATATCACTTGCAAACATTCGATATGTTGGTGGCTCAACCGACATCAATTGCTAAAAAAATGGATGAGGAAGAGAGATGATAGACCTTGCTTTATTTTTTGTTTATTCATGGGATTCTCTCCTTATGGCTATTAGGAGTACTTCCATTGTTTATAAATTTGATGATGTTGTGACTTTTTTTCTTTCCAGAGAGTTGAGAAGGAAGGTATCCATTATAAGTGCTAAAGAGGCCCTAAATTTTCATAGAAGACCCAAGGAAAAAGGAAAGAAGAGAGAATAGTATAATAAATCCATGTCCAAGTCTCCTATAAAGTCAAATTCCATTTGTCAAAATTATGGTAAGCCTAAATTCCTCCATAAAGAGTGTAAAGAATAAAACAAGAAGGAAAAAAACAAAATTTTCTTTTTGAGTCTAAGATGGAAGATGGTGACATGTTCATTGTATCTTTGACCATTCGTGTAGGTAATGATGCATGCTTAATTGAATCAAGTGTATCTTTCCATGACCTCTTATAGAGATCGGTTTTCTAATATGAAGAATTTGATGAAGGTAAGGTGTGCTTGGGAGATGATTCTTAATTAAATATTATTTGTCATGGTAAAGTTAGAATCATAATTCTCGATGGTAGAATAAAAGGGGTCAATATTGTGTTTCATATCCCTAAATTGATATGAAATTTATTATTAGTGAGAGAACTAATAGACGTGGGTATGCAGGTAGTGTTTTTTGATGTAGAGTGCAATATGTTTAGTGTTGTTATGATGATTGCAGGGGTTTTCATATTTGACGCATTGTATAAAAATAATACATACATGGTTGAGTGCGAGATTACTTGTATGAAAAGAAAGTTTGTGGCTACTTCAATAAAAAAAGGTGAAGGTTTCATCTTTAGCAGATAGTCATGGCCCAAGGGTGCTCTTTTTCTAAATCAAAATTACCTACATAGATGACCATGATGTGAAATTGGAGATTTAAACACATTCAAAAAGAGGGTCTACGAACCTTGAAAAATAAAAACCTTATTGAAGGGTTGATTGATTGTAATATTGATTTTAATTTATGCGAGCATTGTATTTATGATAAATAAAATCATACTTTAGTTTTACTTGAGTTCACATAAATCTTGTGGCGAATTAGATGTGTGAGATTTTGCCAAGATCTAGAGGCAATGGAAAGCACAAATAAGAGAGACAAAGTAGATGATAGGAATAAACTGTATTCTATCAAGATGCAAAATATGATCAACTTGATCATTACAAGATATTCAATGATTGTCCGTACAAACAATGTAGATGAGCCTGCTTATATAGGCAAGGCTAGGGATATGTGAGCACACAAACATGACATGTGACTCAATAAGAAACAAGGGTAGGTAGGAAATAGGTGTGGTAGGTAGGAGAAATAATATAATATTCCACACGAGGTGGAATGTAACAACAAGATAAGATCAACACCATAAAAGGTGGAAACTCTCCTACACACACTATCCCAATGTGGCACGAACACCCGAGTGTCTCATACCCAAACTACTATGAAATGCATTATCCTAAGTAAACTTAAGTAAGGTGTAATAATATGCAACATGAATAATTATTTACACCAACAAGATGCTATTCATTCTGACGTGTTTGGTCCTATAGACATTCTTTCCATTGGAAAATCTTTATATCATGTTTTGTTTGTTGATAATTATAGCAAAAGGATGTGGACATGTTTCATAAAGGGTAAATATGAAGTTTTCAAATGATTTTAAATAAATAAAGCAATAGTTGAGTATAAAGAAAATAAAGTATTTAAGGATTGATAATGGTGATGATTTTTTCTTTAATATTTTAATAGATTTTGTAGAGATTGTGACATTTAGAGACAAAAGACAACTATATATTGTTCATAGTAGAAAGGAACTACAAAAATAAACGAATATGACACTTATGGAGAAGGCTAGGAATAAGATTAGCAGTGTTGATCTAGAACAAAGTTTTTGGGTTGAATCGTTGCCATTGCCCACTTCTTGATTAACAGGTCTCCTACATCAACTCTTACTTATACAACTCCTATAGAGGTAAGGTTGAGTCACAAACCTTCATCAAGATAGATCTTAGAGTTTTTGGTTGCAAGACACATACACATGTACTAGAGAAGTTAAAAAAGCTAGAGAACAAGGTTGTAAAATATATTGTCATAGGGTAAAATTATGATGTGAAATAATATAAGCTTTGGGATCTTGTTGCACAAAAGGTAATATATGGTAGAAGTACAAGTTTTAGAGAAATCAATCATTCTTTTGTTACATTCTAGTAATAACACAGTGAACAAGAAAAATTGATTCTACTTCTTCATATATACATGAAAGATGAATCAAGGCCCCAAGATGGATAAGAAGTTGAGGAAAGCTCGCCTAGCTTCAAATCTTCAGAAGAGGAGAAATAACCTCCAACATATCTTGTTTCAAGGTCTACAAGATACAAACAAACAGTTGAAAGGTATTCACTTGACGACTAAAGATGTATTTCTTCTTTGAATAGTAGCGTGGATGTATCTAAATATTTAGAAGAGACATCAAGTATGAATGATGCATAATCCTGGAATATTGCTATAGTTGAAGAAATTATAGCTTTGAAAAAGAATGATACATGATCTAGCACTGCCATTGCCTAAAGGATGCAAACTTGCTAGTTGCAAATGTTTGCTCAAGGAAAAGTTTGGTTTAGAAGGAGGTTTCAAGAAGTATACTATGTTTTATGTTGCAAAAGGTTACTCTTAGGTTGAGGGTGTTGATTATGGTGATATATTTTTTTCTATCGCAAAAAAAAAATCCATTGGATTCTTGCTTTTATTATTGCTTATGATTTGAAATTTGATCAAATGGATGTGAAAAAAACTTTCCTTCATGGTGTTTCATAGGAGGATATTTATATGACAATCACAACACCACGTAATAAAAGGTAAAAATAACTTGGTTTATAAATTAAAGCAATCTTTTATGACCTTAAAAAATTCCTAAATCGTGGTGCTATAAATTTGACAGAGATGTGTTGAGTTTAGAATTTGAGTGTTATAAATCACATCATTGTGTTTATTATAAAGCTAATGGTGATTGTTTCCTATTTATTACATTATATGTTGATGACATGTTATTTATTGGTAAAGAGAAAGGAATGATTTTAAAGCTAAAGTCTCAAATTGCAGCTAAATTTGAAATGAAAGATCTTGGTGCATCTAAACACATTCTTGGAGTAGAAATAAAAAGAGATGGAGTAAATAGAAAAGTATGGCTTGGCCAAAGTAAGTATGTCAATTTAGTTTTACAAGGGTTTAACATGCAAGATTATAAACCATTGTATGTGACTCTTATAGTTGTAATGAAATTATCTATTTCACATTGATTAAAATCCCCATCAAAGATGGAAGATAAGAGTAAAGTGTCTTACCAAAATGCAATTGAAATTTTGATGTATGTTACGGTGTACTTAAGACTAAAAGTTGTCCAAACAATGGGACTTCCTTCCATATACATGTCTAATATTGGTAGAGTTCACTGGGATACATTTAAAAGAGTCTCTATATTTTCACGTGGTATATTAGATTATTTCTTGTGTTACTATAGTAATATGATGGGAGATAAAAATTCTCTTAATATTCATGGTTATGTGAATTCAAATTGGATTGGTCATGTTGATTGTAGATGATCCATCAATGTTTACATGTTTACTTTTTTTGGTGGTGCAATCAAATAGATGCATTAGTGACAAGCTATGGTTTCTTTGCCCACTGTTGAAGCTAAGTATATGAAAAATAATCACAATTATAAATAAGCCATTTGGCTTAAGATATTGTGGTTATACATCAAAATAAAACAAGGTACATTGATAATTTATTATGATAGTTTGAGTGCATAAATGTTTTAGTTAAAATTTTAACATTCTATACTAGAACCAATCTCATTGATGTATATTATCATTTTGTCAGAGATATGGTTGAGGACAACAAGATGAAGCTAGTTAAGGTAGAGACTTTGATGAATGTTGCATATTTTTTAATTAAGTCTATCAACATATAGAAGTTTAGATGATGTTTAAAGTTTACGAGTCTCTTAACCCTAACAATTATATCATGATGTCAATACTCCCTTTACTCTTGCAAGACCTTCAACAAGTGAGAGAATGTTAGGAAAGAAGTGTCTCAACCATTCATTTACAAAATATTCTATTTAAATATAAAAAAATTATAATTGAGCATGGGTGGGTCTAAAATTTTCTCCAAAGCTACGAAATTGCCAAATAAACATGCAAGTATATCATGCAACCTCGTTGATCTCTAAATAATAAATTGTGCATCTTTTGGAGTGTGGTTTTTTTCTCTTGAAAGTGTTTTCTCCACGTAAATCATTATGTTGCTGTGCGAATGATATTTATGTTTAATTTCTATAACTTTGGTAAGGATTTAAAAAGTTTTGCATAACCCTCCTCTCAAGATTAATGTAGGAATTTGTTCCACTACCTTAGCTTTATCACAATACTAAATCAAAATTTGAAACACTTCAGACACAAAGAGAAGGATTAGGGAGATGGGTTGGGAATCAAGTGTAAGTCGAGAATGATAACTTTATGGGGAGTAGGAGACACTTAGTTGCAAGAACTTGGAAATGAGGAATGTTGGGAGTTGGGAGGGATCTTGGACTAGAGCAATGAGAAGTTCAATGAGTGGGACTAGGGTAAGCTTATCACCTAAAACTTGTTGTCAATGATTAAAGCTCTTTTGGAGGTCTAGGTTTTAGGAAGAACATGGTAAGAGTCAGGGTTTTGGAGTTTCTAAGAACTTTAGAACATGGAAAGGGATGAAGGATTCAGGGAACAAGTTAGAATAGGTCTCATGAAGATCGATATATGCAAGGACTGGGGTGCCATGTGAAATCAACATTAGGGGACTTGGTTTCAAGGTTCGAAGTTCACTTGGAGGCTCGTGATCTAGTGAGATATAGGGAGAGTGAGAATTAGGAACCTTGTAACTTAGTCCCTAGGTCCCAAGTCCACCCAAAGGGCCACAACTTAGGGAATAATAAGGGTCCCACAAACAAACACACACACTTAAGATTTTATTGAACCTTAGAAATCTTCAACATACGAGGGATTATAAAGGGATAACACAAGGCAAAAAATCAGATAAAATTCACAAAATATTGAAGGTCTTAGATGGATTTTATAATTTTTTTGAATTGGGTCCCAACAAAGTGCAAGCAAGTTAAGGTAATAGATTGAGTTGTTTGCTAGCTTTGATCCAAAAAAGTGTTGTTTGTACCAAATATCACCATAGAAGTGAGCCTAAGGCAGGGCAAAGTGACACCAAAGGGAAGGGTAAAATTGCATGGTTTTCAAATATAGACTCTTTTCCTCTACATAAAGAAAAAAAATAACACTCTAATCAAGAAGAACCAAAATTAAAATCACATTATTTATACAAATTGAGTTTTGCATAAAACATGTATAATTGAACAACAATAATATCAAAATTATAATCTAAAAAAAAAAATGATCAAGTGACTTGTAATCTATTAATAAAGTTAAATGATTCACAAGGAACTCACTAAAGATCAAATCTTGATGTTGTATCTATTATAAATGATTTTATTAAAATATATACTCTTTAATCGAGACATTAAATCGAAATAAATCCACTATTCTTAACATCTTATAATTCATACACCAATACCTAAAGTGCAAAAACATGACAAAATATTTACCCCAAAAAGAAAAGGAAAAAGAGGGAAAAAAGAGAGATAGCATTGTCTTGCCTTGGGAAACACTTTACCTTGCTTTATTGCTTTATATTCAATATGAGGTTTTTCCAAACAAATATATTACATTCAGTGTTTTTTTTTTTGCTTGCTCCGCATAATTCTGTAACGATCAACAAGGAGTAGGGATCTGCGACACCACGACTGAAAGCAATTTGCTAGAAGAAGAAAAAAGAAATCCAAGGTGTCTTATTTTAATTCATAAACCCTAGTTTTTAAACTTTGTTCAAAGCATAGAACTCAAACAATTTCTGTAAAGAGTGTACATTTTGCATTTACTGGTTTCACACGCGCTTTACATCGATTTGATTATTTGGGAAAGAAGCAAAAATATAGGAAATTCTCATTTTCGTTGTCTTTTCTGGTTTTAGACCGCGTTAATTTGATTTGTTTGAAGAAAAACCTGGAAAATCCTCGTTCTGTAATTCCTGCTTTTAGATGCGTGTTGCTTGATTCATTTTTATTTTTATTTGGAAATAAGCAAAAACCTAGAAAATTCTCACGTGTCTTGTAATTTCTGGTTGAATGTGCGGTTTACTTGATTGATTTTTAATTTTATTCGGAAAGAAGCAAAAACCTAGAAAATCCTCACGTGTCCTGTAGTTTCTGGTTGAATGTGTGTTTTACTAGGATTATTTGTTTTGGAAAGAGGGGAAAACCTGGAAAATACTTACGTCTTTTGTTTGTGAAAGATGTCGCGGAGGTACGATAGCAGGACAACAATCTTCTCACCGGAAGGGAGGCTGTATCAGGTTGAGTATGCGATGGAAGCCATCGGAAATGCGGGGGCGGCAGTGGGGATCCTCGCAAAGGATGGAGTAGTTCTCGCAGGGGAGAAGCGCGTGACGTCAAAGCTCCTTCAAACCTCCAAGTCCACCGAGAAAATGTACAAGATAGATGATCATGTGGCCTGCGCCGTGGCCGGAATTATGGCAGATGCCAACATCCTCATCAACACGGCTAGGGTTCATGCCCAGCGTTACACTTTTGCTTACCAAGAGCCCATTCCTGTTGAGCAGCTGGTTCAATCCCTTTGCGATACGAAGCAGGGGTACACTCAGTTTGGGGGACTTCGCCCCTTCGGGGTCTCCTTCTTGTTTGCTGGGTGGGATAAGAACTATGGCTTCCAGCTTTGCATGAGTGATCCAAGTGGCAACTACGGCGGATGGAAGGCTGCCAGCATTGGTGCCAACAACGCCACTGCGCAGTCCATGCTCAAGCAGGAATATAAGGAGGACATGTCCAGAGAAGAGGCGGCTGAGCTTGCACTTAAGGTCATCAGTAAAAGCATGGAGACCTCTGTCATCTCTCATGAGAAGGTGGAATTGGCTGAGATATTTTTAACTCCTTCTGGAGTCAAGTATCAAGTTTATGCCCCTGATGCTCTGGATAAACTGCTCCAAAAGGCCAACCTTACCCAGCCTGCACCTGAATCTTCTTGATGCTAATCAAACTGGGGTTGCTCGCTTTCAGTTTGGAAAGCTTTAGGTACAAAAATTGCATTTATATTTGAAAAGTAACTTGCCATAGTCATATAGAAACCGTTGTACCCATGTTACACAAAGACGGTTTCTAGTGCAGAATGGAAAAAAATGGAAGTATTAGTTTAAAAGTTTTGAATTATTGCTTTTAATATTCATCTTCCAATTATTGCAACAAACAGATTTGAGGCTTGAATCTAAATTAGCAATCTGATTTACAGCTTACTGTTTAAATATTAATCTTCTATTTTTAAATTGCTTTGACTTTTCACAATGCATTACCCGAGGCTTCTGCTATTTCTTTCTGGGCCTTACTCAGCTGTATGTTTTGGGATATCGTCTCTCCCATTTTGTGATATTCTAAAGTGCTAACATTGTAGGGATAACTTTTTCGCTTAGCTTCTTTTTAATCGTTATCAATTCTTAAATGTCAATTGGTAAGAAATTTGATCACGCTTGAGTATATTTAAGAGATTTTTCTTTCCTTACCATTGCATTTCGAAGTTGAGCGATCTATCATTTCTTAAGAAAACGCTCATATTTTTAAAGCATTGTACTACAACCTTGATTCCCTTACTTATAAGTTAATGAATCGTTACACATATTTACTCTTTTTGGACATATACTACTTATCTTATATAAATACACACACGTCTCAGGTACCAGGATATAATTTGATAGAGTAGATTATTTTCCCACTATTCTTATAAGATCATGCATTCTCACTTATTCCTTAGGAGTTTCCTTGATCTACTGTTGGGAAATTCAATGTCTGTTGTCAATCTGAAGAAAGGTTCTCCATAAGCTCCATAACATGTGGTATTTGGCCTCAGGTTGAGATTCATAGCTAATGCAGTCAAGGACCGGGTACTCATTTAAGGGCAACCAATCCAAGCAGCTCTTCACAAATACAATTCATCCATTCACATATGTAAAATAATATCAGGCTTAAACTCCAGACTCATCAGCAATCAAACTTAACATCTGTATATTATTTGAAGGGATAGATTTTACATACTAATGCACGAAACACCAAGCCTCTCACCCAAAAGAATTTAGACTTACAAACTTCAACCTCTGCAATTGTCTAGCACAGAACATATAGTATATGAAAGATTATACTCAACACTAAGACTTCGAACAGCAATAGCTTCAAAGAGATATTGAATACATAGAAATAAACTGCACATCATACTGCAAATATTAACAATATCTGCTACAAATATTAATCCACACTCTTCTCATCCTACTCACAACCCTTTCAGGAATTGGAAAAGCTACGACCCTACAAATTATAGTTTGACTACAAATCCTCGCACACAAATTACAAAATAATTCGCTTATTACTCTACTCCAGACTCTATATTTAACTCCAACTTCCTGTTCCCACTTTTCTGTTCACATCTATTGCCTACCTAGCCATAAATAAGAACAGGAATTCTATTTTAGTGTAGTCGCTGTAGGTAGCACCATAGGTTGGGATGATAAATGCAAACTACAAAGTTAGTGTTAGACTGTGCTGAAAATATATGCCACCACCATTTAAAGATGTAGCACCCATCTTAATGTCTTCACTATCTTCTAGGTGCTAAATAGAAAAGTCTTCACCAAAGCTGCCACAACTCAGATACAAATCATCTCTATCCAGAGGGAAACTCTAATAGTTAATTGCACAATTTATCTCATGGGTCTCAGCAAGGAAACGTCCTAGATGCTCCTGCATCAGACTTGCCAGGTAAGAAGTTTGTGAACATAGTTCACAAATTTTAGCAAATGAACATTCCACAGAAGAGTACATTATGGTGTCAATTATTCCAAAAGATTTTCTTCTTTGCTTCTTCCAGCGCTTAACCAGAATAAACCCTATTTTCTGCCAAGTTAGTTCGTTTATATTGACAATCAATTTATTCTATGTGAAGATACACAAAATAAATAATATATATAAAAGAGAAAATGGTAAATAAGCTTTTTTTCCAATATTATTAAATGATAAAATATTATCTTCACTGCTGTTTCTTCATCTTTCAATCATCTTGTGGATGTTTGTCCACCATAAGCTGAATTCTTCCCCTTCCCCTTTCTCCTCTGTCATGCCCCCGCCATGACACTATTCACAACCTAGCTTAAAGAAGAACAATGAATAATAGATGAGAATTTTTTTCTTATTATACAAAACCTCACGATTTTTCCAATGCGTAACCCGTAAGTATATGCTTCCTTAATCTGTAAACTAGCAGCTAAGATGACTTCCAAGAAGGAGATGGGAGCAGTTAAAAACAGAAAATCTTTTTCTTGAGTCGGCTATTTGTCCAAGGAAGTTAATGGATCGAATTAAGCAAGTCAACAAGCCAACAAGAGGCACGGGACGTCACAGGCTCAACCAAAAAGAAGGTGGAGAAGGTGCCACTAGGACCTCAAGGGTAGAAGCTATTGAATAAGTGTCTGTCGCTAGATATAGAATACTCACAAGAAGTTGTGGGTAGAACCCATTATGTATGCTTAATTAATGATGATTTCCTTTAAGCTTATAGCCAATCCACCATCCCATTATGGAGGGGGGGTTGGACATATGAGGAGGGCAATTAGAAAAAATGTCCATTCAAGTAGTGGTAGCCCTGAATGGGGCTGGGAGGCCGAATGGTGGATGCCATTTATGAGCTCCTGGGCTTGATGGATAGACTCAATGTGCCTTGTATGATCTCCCAGGTGCTTCATAGTGTGGATGGAATGTTGGAAAAAGCCTTGATGGAATCTCACATGTACATTAGGAGTATTATAATAATGATTAGAATTCTCTATGGAACATTGTTAAATTATATGTACTGTGCACCTCCACCATAAATCATCTTCATCTGCAGCCATATCTTCACAATAAATTTAATATCTTCACAATAAATTTAATAAAAAATAAGTACTTCCTCTCTTATGCTTGCAAACATCACTTTATTAACATCAACAACATTATGAAAATTATAAATATTTATCAGCATCTTAACTTCAACTTTTTCCTCATATGCAAACAAATAACCAGAATTCAATAGAGCTACGAAGACAAACGAAGACAAAGCACTTAAAACAAAATGCAAACAATCAATCATAAAGTGCTTCCTCGATGATTCTCCATTGTTCTTTTTTCTCCTTCAAATATATGTGGCTCTCACCTACAAAGCAAGTGTATTGAAAGCAATTGATGGAAAGATGATGACAAAAGTGAATTGAAATTGACAGCATAAGGATACTCAAAGTGTGGTTGTTGAAAATGAGCAATGAGAGCTCAATTTATAGAAAAGAGGAATTTGAATGAATAGACGAGATTAATCTAGAGACAGGAAGAATCAGTGGCCAGGATCAAACACATAGCAGAGTTTCCATTAGGAGACAGATAAAGTGGAAGAAATCCAGAATCAAATCGAGGAAGATAATATGGGGATTTAATAAATAAATAAATTGATTATCCTCATATTTTTCCAAATTGGCAGGTTGAAAAGATAAATATGGGATAATTAATAAATAAATTTATTAATTATCTACATATGAGAATATAAATGTGATAAATTAATGAATTAAATTTATTAATTTACTATTCATATTTGAGAATTAGTTGATCAAATAAATTGAATTTATTTAATTATTGAGAGGAAATATTAGAATAATGGGCAAATAATTAATTTATTATTTTCGTAGGACACATGATGAAAAATAATGGCCTGACCAGAATTAGGTGTCTACACTTCATAATTAGCTCCTCTTCCTTATCTGCTTCTGTAAACACCTCTGGTTCAACAATTGCAACTTTTGCTCCTTTTTCACTTTGGGTGTTTGGTACCTAATCAAGGCACCCATCTTTGCATTGCTCCACATTGATCAACATCTGCATGTCCTCTTCATGGCTATCAATCACTTCACCTTATTTTCTTATCATTTCATCTCGTGTACCATCAACATCAAAAATTTTCAGCTTTGTTTATTCACTCTTTCTCTCTTCTTCATTTTTAACTACAACAATATCTTCCTATGAACAATCAACTCTTAGATCAGCTGCTATCTTCAAAGGAACTTTTGAAGCAATAACATTTTTATCGTCTCTAACTTGTGCTTATTTAACTTTTGTCACCATTTTCTCTTCTTCATTATCCATTGGTATGAGGACTTCCAGTTCTCAGTCTTTACTTTCCTCCTTATCTGCAAACAAAACAATGTTTTTATCTTCACCCTTGTCTGCTACAATCTCATCCATCAACAGATCCATGCCTCTAAAATGACATGTTTCGACTGCAATCAGGTTCTTTTCTGCTTTTATGCCACCTAGATGACATTCTTCATCATTCTTGATCGCATCTATTACAACTTCTCCACGTTGCATAGCCTCCAATCTATCCAATCTCAAATGTATTTCCATCATCTTCTTGAGGTTTTTTTTCCTTTGATACCGCTCCATAGCTGACCACTCACCTGGCCTCTTCAAGACAATCTTCATCTTCTTCTTAAAAGACATTTTCAGTCTCAATTATCTGCAATCAATTCACTCACATTCAGCAACTTTCCTCTACCTAACAATGCTGCTGGAAGATGTACACCCTCTAAACACCCTCTACCCACTTCCACACAGTGGAGGACGTTAGCACGTCTTCCATCCAACACTTCTCTTGTTGGGGTAGAGCCAACACATTACTCATTTTTTTTTATCTCCATTTCCTCAATCACATTGACATCAATTTTTCAGCACTCTTCCCTGCAAACAATGTGTTTTAATACCAATTGATGCTGTCAAGGATCGGGTACCTATTTAAGGGCAACCAATCCGAGAAGCTCTTCACAAGTACAAGTCATTCATTTACAAATAACAATTCCAGCTGCTGCTCTGCTGACAGTTGGCTTGCCACTGTTTCTTGTTCTGTACCTGGGTCAGCCCCCTTGTTTTGGCTGCTTTTTATATCAAAAACAATTCTAGACTCATCAGCAATCAAACTTAGCATTTGTATAGTATTTGAGGGGATAGATTTTACATAGAAATGCACAAAACACCAAGCTCCATACCCAAAAGAATTTATACATACAAACTTTGACCCCTACAATTGTCTAGCATATAATAGATGTATATGAAAGATTTTACTCAGCACTAATACTTAGAACAGCAATAGCTTCAAAGAGATATTGGCTACATAGAAATAAACTGCACATCAAATATATCTGCAAATATTAGCAAATCCACACCTTTCTATTCCTACTCACAACGCTTACATGAATTGGAACAGCCACAACCTCAAAATTATAGTTTCACTACAAATCCATGCTCACAAATTACAAAATATTCTGCATTTTACTCTACTCCAGACTGTATTTTTGACTCCAACTACCTTTCCCACTTGCTGCACACATCCGTTACCTATCTAGCCATAAATAAGAGTAGTTCTATTTTAGGGTAGTCGCTGTAACTTGTAAGTAGCCTCTTCCATAGGTCAGGATGATAAATGCACGACAAAGCTGCAGAAAATAACAAAACACCCGTTCAAAGATTTAACACCCATCTTAATATCTCCACTACCTGCTAGGTGCTACATAGAAAAGTCTTCACCAAAGCCACCAATGAAATCAAGCCACCACGATTCAGATACAACTTACCTCTATGCAGAAGGAAACTCTAATAGATTATCACTTAAATTATCTCATGGGTCCCAGCAAGGAGACGTACTAGATGCTCCTGCATCAATAGCATATTTTAGTCAGATTTTGTTGGCTTTTTAATATTAGATTTAGTTTTCAAATCAGTTGAGAGTAGATTTTGTTAAATTTAGATTAGATTTATATGTGATTTCAGTAATTTTCTTGTAGATTAAATCATGTTGCATGTAATTTATTTTTTCAAAAATGAACATGTCACTTAAAATTTTGCTTAAAATGGTTTTATGTGCAATATTCTCTATATGTGATTTCAGTAATTTTCTTGTAGATTAAATCATGTTGCATGTAATTTATTTTTTCAAAAATGAACATGTCACTTAAAATTTTGCTTAAAATGGTTTTATGTGCAATATTCTCCTTGCAACATTCATTGTAATTTCTATTCTGCTATCACTTGTCCTGGGTGCCATTATCTGATTGTTCTAGACTGCCATAGGCTTAATTTCAGTCCCCTGTTTAGCATAAACCATTAAAAAACTAGAAGGGTTTATCTTTACATTTTATACAAAATATCTGGGATTTGGTCTGGAGAAAACATCAATTGGCAAATAGTAGTCTAGCTGTCTTAAAACTTATTGCCAGCGTGTTTACCGATCATATAAATTCTCTAACCCACATTTGCTTCAGAAAATTTGGTGAAGTTGCTTATCAAACTTCTCAAAAACAAATGAGAAAACGTTATTGAAAGTTAGTAAGGCAGATTTTGTTGAGGAAAACAGTCACCTAAACCAACATTTAGGGATTTATTTATTGTGTCAAAGCATAGGAAAAGATCAGCAAGTTTCATATTGTGGTGTACCTGAATTATTTCATTAAAAGTTGAATAACCTAGCTTTTTATCTTTATTTAAAAGGAGAAAGGAAAAATCTTGCTTATATCCTAGGATATGAAAGTATCATAGAGGAATTTGGTTTGTATTTATTGCATTTGAAAAGCACAATCTAAAAATTGCATAAAATGTGAAAGGTTGCATTCTGTTATGTTATTGCACTTAGCAATAAAAAGATAATTTTTTTGATAAATGTAAGAACATTGGCACCCCTGTCTGTTTATGAGTTAAGTTTTTCTGTGATAAAGTAGTAGTAAATTATATTAAAAGCGAACCATGTTAAAAAAACCTGTTCAAGCATGAAAGTAGTCTAAAACAGTTCGGGGCTGACTTTCAACATCAGTGTAAGTCTATAAGCATTAGAATTCAGCGAGATACAGAAGAGCACCAGAAGTTTAACAAAGGAAAAAACTATAAAAGGATACTTAAATCAGTAGCTTTTTTCACAGCCCAGTACAATAAATTATTCAGTCAATCAAATCTAACCCACTTATTTAAGAAAAAAGTCCCTTTTCTAGATATCATGTCCTCAAGTATTGGTGTGGTTTCGTATAGTGAGCAGAAATATGATCCTCAATTTCTTCGTGGCACACATTAATTCACTGAGTAGAGGCTCTCATGTGCTTTGGTTTGAGAATCTGAGGCCGCCAATCTTTACACTGCTTCAGGTTGAGCTAGGGATAGTGAGCACGATAGCTTTTGATGTTGGTTTTGTTGGATTACATCAGCAAATCTGCTCTTAACATTTTCATTTGAGAGGATCTGATCAATTGTCTTATATGGTATTTGCTAAAGCATTTGTTTGGTGGAAGTGTTAGATTTCCCAGTTCTGGTAGAGCATTCACAACAGGGACTGAGAACTTTGGAGAGGAGTCTTTGTTGTCTTCCATATCCCCAATAGTTTGGAGTGTGAAGAGAAGAGTTGGAGGCTGTTCTTGAGGAGGATTCATTGGAGTGGACCAATAGAATAAGAATTCTTACATGGACAAGCGGGGCTTGGTTGTGCAGTACTTTCTGAGTGGGAGAGGTTGACTTAAATAAATGAACGGCACTAAGAACTCTTCTGTGTTGCATCAAGTAATAAGCATATGTAGTTTTGAAGTAGACTAAAGAAGTGTTTGGAGATATATTCCCCAAGCAGTGTGTAATGTCCCCTATTTATATGCTGTCAATTATCAAAACAATATCTATGTTACTACCTTAATTAAGCATAACTAACTAGACCCTGTAACATTACTTCTTAAAACTATCCCTAATCTCCTACTGTTGTGACCCCTTTCCCAGAAGAGGGCTTGGCTGCCTAGGGCGCTTGACACCAACTCTCAAGTTGGCCCAGATTACTAAACTCAGTCCATTCACTCTTGGGGCACGCAGCCCAGATTACAGGAGGAGTCTTTCACCCTTGGGGCATCCTTTTGGATGGTTTTACTCCGCCTCTCCCTAGCAGCACCCATCTCCCTTGGGGAATAGGAAAAATATGGAACTGATTACAGATTGGGTTAGCTTAAAGTTAAAGGCATTCTGTTACAGGAATTTATTGATTGTCATTTTATTCTTGTTATCTTAAATTTTTATAATTAATTATTGTAGTCATGTTCTAGATACCTTAAATTATTGTGCCTTAGTTACTGGAACTTATTTAATTCTGTCTATTTGTTTTCAGAACAGATCACTAAATCATTTATAAATATTTATTCAGATTACCATTGTTTTTCCTATATTCATGTGTATATATATATATATATATTATTATTATTAAAATCTGCATAAAGAATTGTATGTTTCATAGGGACTGTGCAGAAATAATTACTGTTGAATACAGTCAACAGTGAAAGAGGGAAAATGAGACTTACCAATCAAACCTCTCAGCCTGCCACTTGCCGTGACCTTAACAGCGATCCTCTTTCTTTTGATATAATCCCTTGATGCCTGTGGTAGAAGCTTCCCCGTCTACATATACCTTCAGTATGACTGTTTAGAGAGACACGTCCACTTGGCCAAGGGACGTCTCTGTCCTTGTTGACCGGTAGACTTAGGAACTTTTGTCCTTAAGTGCCAGTTCCCATTTTAATCGGATTATGTTATTAATATACAATTTAATATGTATGTTATTAATATTAATGTTTTGATATTATTTCAGAATACAATGTTATTAATGTATATGTTAAATGGTAAATATTTTTTTAATATTATTTCATGGTACAATATATACGTAATTTTAATATTAATAAATGATCTACAAATTATTGTTTCATCATTAATACATATGTTAAGTGCAAAGAAAAGAATGGTAATAATGATATTTATGAAACATTAATGTAGGGATATTACAGTCCGTCCTTCCCTAAGATTGCTTGTCCTCACGCAATTTAAGGTTTGGATGCTCAAAAATTTCTGCTCCTTCCCATGTTGCATCTTCTTCGAGTAGGCCTTTCCATCTGATCAAATATTCTGGAATGAGCTTGTTCCTCAATCTCTTTTCCCTCATGTTGAGGACCCTTTCTGGCTCTAGGATGAGCTTACCCTCATCATCAAGTGGGGGCAATTCTTCACACGGCGAAATTTGTTGTCCAAGAACTTTCTTAAGTCTTGAAACATGGAAGATGTCGTGAATTCTACTATTCCCCGACAATTCCAGTTCATATGCTACTTCACCAATTCTCCTCAATATTTTATAGGGGCCATAGAAACATGGTTTAAGTTTTTCTGCTCCACTTGTTATGATAGACGATTGCTTATATGGTTGCAATCGTAGGAAAACTAAATCTCCAACCTCAAATGTTCGTTCAGTTCGATTCCAGTCTGCATATAGTTTTTGTTGGTTCTGAGCATGATGTAAGTTATCCTTGAGAACATTCATGATATCAATATTCTGCTGTGCAAAATCCTTAGCCCCTGGTACTTTGCTTTCTGGAAGGATTAAACTCCAAAAGAAGTAGGTTCATAACTGTATAGTGCTTTAAAGGGGCTCATTCCAATGGATAGATGGTGTGTAGTATTATAGCAATATTCGCCCAAGTGTAGCCATTTTACCCATGCATTCTGCTGTCTCGTAACATAATTCCTCAAATATCCTTGTATCCACTTATTAATAATTTCAGTTTGTCCATCAGTTTGAGGGTGGTAGCTTGTACTAGGTGTTAATTTGATGCCCACTAGACGAAAGAGTTCTTGCCAAAACATGCTAAGAAATCTGCTATCCCTATCACTGACAATGTTCTTAGGCAACCCATGTAGTCTAAACACTTCTTTGAAGAAGACTTCGACAATTCGAGGGGCTCTATATTCTGTACATATGGTCATGAAATGTGCATATTTGGTTAGTCGATCCACTATTACGTTTATGCAATCTTTCCCTTGAATTTTTGGGAGGCCCACTATGAAGTCCATGGAGATGCTTTACCATTTCTGATTTGGCACTGGCAGAGGTTGAAGTTAGTCTTGCTGGATGAGTTTGTTTTGCCTTGTTTTGTTTTGTCTTGTTTTATTATATCCTGGATGTCCTGCCATAGGGTTATCACGGTGTTCCCTAATAATTCTTGCCTTCATTTTTGAACCCAGTGTAAGATATATTGTATTCTTATAGCGGATGAGTTCCTCTACCACTTTATAATCTTCATGTTGTATGTTTCCTTCTATGATGTCGTTTGCATGAGGGTCTTTGGCGTATTCTGCAATAATGGAGTGCTTCCAATCGGTTGTGATATCTGTTATGGTACATAGATAGGGTCTTCTGGACAATGCATCAACTACCATATTGTTTTTTTCCTTAACATATTCTATATCAAAATTATAGGCTTGTAGTTTGCTTACCCATTTCTGTTGTCGATCGTTAAGATCCCTTTGTTTTAAGAACTGTAGGCTGTTATGATCTGTTTTGACCAAGAACTTCCCACAAACAAGGTATTGCCTTAATTTTGCCAAAGCATGCATAATAGCCAACATTTCCTTGTCATATATGGAGTAGAATCTTTTGGTCGTGGTGAGTTTCCTGCTTTCAAAAGCAATTGGGTGTTTGTTTTGCATGAGGACTGCACCAATGCCTTCTCTGGATGCATCACGTTGTAGTTCAAATGGTAAGCTAAATTTGGGAATGGCCAAAATAGGACATGTGCTCATTGCCACTTTGAGGTTGTCAAAGGCTTGATGGGCTTGTTCATTCCATCCAAAAGTTCCCTTTTTGGTTAGGTCCGTAAGGGGAGCTGCAATCTTGGAGAATCCTTTCACAAACCTTTGGTAATAACTACATAGCCCTACAAACCCTCTTAGCTGAGTTAAGGTTCTGGGTCTAGGCCATTCCTTAATAGCCTTGATTTTTTCCTCGTCAACGCTTACTCCTTGTTCACTGATTTTGTGGCCTAGGTATAGGATTTCCTTTAATCCAAATTCACATTTTGAAGCTTTGGCATCTAGTGATTCTTGCTCCAAAATTTCCAATACTTCATCAATATGCTTTAGATGGTCCTCCCATGTTTCACTATATATCAAGATATCATCAAAGAATATTAACAAAAGCTTCCTAAGCTGTTTTCTGAAGATATGGTTCATACAAGACTGAAATGTAGCAGGGGCATTGGTTAACCCGAAGGGAAGGACTAGGAATTCAAAATGCCCATAGTAGCATCTAAATGCTGTCTTGGGAAAATCCTCCTCCCTCATTTTGATTTGGTGATACCCTGACCTTAGGTTGATTTTAGAAAAGTATTTGGCTCCATGGAGTTCATCTATAAGCTCATCCACTCTCGGAATAGGATATCGATTTTTAATAGTTTTTTTATTGAATGCCTTGTAATCTATACACATTCTCATTGTTCTGTCCTTCTTTTTGACAAGTACAACTGATGATGCAAATGGGCTTGAACTAGGTTGAATGTTGCCCATCTCAAGTAATTCATTTTTAGTCTTTTCTATTTCTTCTTTAAACTTTTGGGGATGTTTATATGGAGTGGTGATTACTGGTTGTGCTCCTTTCTCTAATTCTATTATGTGTTCAAATTCTCTTTTGGGGGGTAATCCTGGAGGGATGTCATCAAAGGACCTTTTTGTGCTTCTTGAGAATGGGTTTTATGTTAATGTGCACAACTTTTCCTTGGGGAGTATATATTAGAATATTTAATTCTATGTTAGTCACCTATTTTTAGTTCCTTGGTTAATGGTCATTTACTTCTTTTTATGTAATTAGCTTTTAAGCTTAATTTAGCTTTCACGCTTAATTTAGCATTTATATACGTGTGTATATCGTTCAATGTAATAATCTGATTATTGAATCATTCATTCAATTTGTTTTTCACGGTATCAGAGCATGGAAATCAAAAATTTCGAAAATTTTTGTTATTAAAATTTTTCGAAGTTTTTATTGAAGAGATTTTTTTAAAAAAAGAGCAGATTCTTTTTCTCTTCCTGGGCAGATTTTTTTGGGCAGGTTGAAAATTTTCCTAGGGTTTATGCAATTTTTGACTAGGGTTTTGACCCTTCAGTTCAAGTCCAATTTTTTTTTTTGGTTGTAGATTCTTGGTGGGTTTTTTGAGACCTCAACTGGGTAGTTAGATTTTTCTGGGTGCATTGTTTTCCGTGCCTCAATTTTTTGAGCCGTCAGATTTGCATCCTGTATTTCAGATTCTTGGTGGGTTTTTTCGAGAGCTTTTTTGGGTTGGTCTCAGATTTTTTTGGGTGCCTCGTTTTCCACGCCTCAAATTTTGTGCTAGCGATTTGCCTTGGAATTTAAAAATAGTTGCACTTTTTGCTAATTCTATGGACGACGGGAATTTTGTTGTCTTCTGGGCATCGTTATGCTGTTTTAAGTTTGCAGAAAATTTTAATTTATGGATTTCTTCTAAACCTTGAAATCCATGCCTTGAAATTTGTGCCACAATTCCCCTATAGGGTTTCAATTTTTTCAGCATTTGCTTCTATTTTGATTTAAAAAAAAAATCAGATTCTTCGGTCTCTTGCTTTCACTCAGTTGACCTTGATCAACCTCGATCTCCGTGATGGCATCATTAACCAACATCATGATGGAACACAGTCATAAGTTCAATGGCTGCAACTACAACACGTGGAAACAACGTATGCTTACCATCTTTGAGTATCGTTGCCTTGATCAGCTTGTTTTGGGCAAGGGATCTTGTCCTACAATAGCAGGTGGTGATCAAGACAAACATGATGTGAAGAATTGAGAGGCTGTCATGCTTATCAAACTCTCTGTCACAGATGATCAACTCCCATAGGTGCCTTAAGGTAAAACAACAAAAGAGATTTGGGATCTTTTGAAGGATCTTCATGAAACGTTCGACAAGAGCCGAGCTTTCTTTCTGAAGAATATGTTGTTTTCTATCATGATGGATGAGAAGTCATCTATCCAGGCACATCTTACGAAGATTAAGGACATCCGTGATCAGTTGGAAGCTATAGGCCGAACCATGGTGGAAGAGGATATGGTAGTGATCACGCTGAAAAGTCTTCCCAGATCCTATAAGCATTTCATTGATACGCTCAATATCTCTTCTACTAGTGTTGATTTGAAGTTTCCTGATCTCTGCAACAAGTTGCTACAACAGGATCGATGGAAGCAACAGTTTGGAAGCAGCGCTAGTTCATCCACTGAACAGGCTTTCACAGCCCCAGCTTCGCATAAGTACAAGGGTAAAGCTCAGTCCTTCCAGTAGAAAGGACAAGGTCAAGGTCGACCTCAACAGTCTTCCAAAAATAAGAGCTTACAGTGTTCCTACTGTCATATATATGGCCATTTGGTGAAAATTGCCAAAAATTGATAGCATCCCAACAATCCAAACAAGGAGGGTCCAAGCAGAAAGCCAATTCTGCCACGCATCCTGATCAGAAGGAATCTGCATTCTATGCGTTCATGGCCCAAACCTCCTCTGATGATGTTCAATCATCATCCTGGTACATTGACTCCGGAGCCTCTCGGCATTTCACACATCGTCGGGATTGGTTTACAGAGTACATGCCTTTCACTGATTCAATGATCTTTGGTGGAGGCGACGAGTATACTATTGTCGGCAAGGGCAACATTCAGATTTCATCTGGTGAGAGGGATTTAATATTCCTCAATGTATACTTTGTACCTGGTATGAAGCTCAATCTACTGTCAGTCAGTCAGATTATGCAGCATTCACCACAACTGGATGTCGTCTTCGGGTTGCACAAGTGCAACATTGTTGACAGGGAGACTCGCACTACAGTTGTAGTTGGTATTGAGGATCATGGTCTTTATAGACTTGTTGATTCTACTGGTTCTCAGGAGCTTGCCATGGCAGTTAGGAGTACTTCCATCAGCACTCTTTGGCATCAGCTATATGGGCATCTCAATGTCCACTATCTCTCTCAGTTGGTTCGAGAGGATCTAGTCGTGAGATTACCTGAGATTTAAACTCATAATCATGGAGTTTGCTGAGCGTGTCAAGCTCGAAAGCAGCATAGGACTCCGTTTTCAGATGGAGACGCCTGGAGAGCATCCAAGGTCTTGTAGCTCGTTCATGCCGACAGCTGTGGTCCCATGAACACTCCATCAGTCACTGGATGCAAATATTTTCTATTATTTGTTGATGATTTCAGCAGATGCATGTGGGTTTATTTTCTTAAGCAAAAATCAGAGGTGTTCACCATGTTTCAGACGTTTAAGGCCTTAGTGGAAAAAGAGTCTAGTTGTCAGATAGTCACTCTTCAGCCCGACAATGGAGGGGAATTTTGTTCTACAGAGTTCACCAACTTTTGTGCATCACATGGCATTAAGCATCAACTTACTACGCCTTACACCCCACAACAGAACGGTGTTGTTGAGCGCAGGAACCTTACAGTCACTGAGATGGCTCAGTCTTATGTTGGAGCATAGAAATGTTCCAAAACACTTTTGGGTGGAAGCGGTCTTCACTGCAGTCTACCTTCTGAACCGGTCTCCCACAAAGGCCGTTAAGAAGATGACTCCAGAGGAAGCTTGGTCTGGCAGGAAGCCCAAAATCAGTCATTTGAAAGTTTTTGGCTCTACAGCTTATGTTTGGATTCCAAATGCCACACGCACCAAACTGGATCCAAAGAGTTAGAAATTGATGTTCACCAGCTATAGTGACAACCACAAGGCATATCGGCTGATTGATATAGACACTAATCACCTCATATTCAATCGAGATGTAGTATTTGATGAAGAAAGAGGGCCTTTTCAGCCTTCCTCTCCTGATTTGAGCACTGAGGATCAGCCTCCAAAGGTTGCATGTATGGGTGTTCGTCTTCCCTTAGCTCCACCTGATCGGAGGGATTTAGTTGACTCTAAAGTTGTAGGGTCTCCCAGGCATGACATTGCACCTCGTGACTTTCCTCAGGATCTTCTAGATCCACATCTAGAGGAGCTTGCTCCAGATATTCCAGGTAATCTTCATCTTGCAGCAGATGTTGGTACTTCTACTCTCCGGCCTAAGTGGTGGGCTAAGATCATTGGTGATCTTCATGATGATGAGCTCATTAAGGGTAGATCAGTTAGAGGTAAGAGCAAGCAACACACAGTTAATTTTGCTCTTATGGCCAACATTCACAATATTTATGAGCCTCAAACACATACAGAGGCTAAAGGTGTACTTGAATGGGAAAAGGCTATGGCAGCTGAGCAACATAGTCTTATGAAAAACAACACTTGGGTATTGTCCGATCTTCCTCCAAGGAAGAAGCCCACTGGCTGCAAATGGGTGTTTAAAGTCAAGTATAAAGCTGATGGAAGCCTTGATAAGTACAAGGCTCGGTTGGTGACAAAAGGGTTTTCACAGAAGGACATCGACTATGAGGAGACATTTGCTCCCACAGCCAAGATGAGTACCATTAGGCTTGTCCTCGCTCTCTCAGCTCAATTTGGATGGAAAGTCCATCAAATGGATGTCAAGAGTGCCTTTCTCAATGGTGATTTGCAAGAAGACGTCTACATGATGCAGCCTCCAGGTTTCAAGGTTGCCGGTGATGAACACCAGGTATGTAGACTAGTCAAAGCACTCTATGGCCTCAAACAGGCTCCTCGTGCATGGTACATCAAAATTGATAAGTACTTGATTGATCAAAGCTTTTAGAGGAGTCCTTCAGATCCCAATTTGTATGTCAAACATACTAGTGATGATATTCTATTTCTAGTAGTCTATGTTGATGATGTCATCATTACTGGCAATGCCGCACATTTGATCATGCAAGTCAAACAGAATTTGTGTCAGCATTTTGATATGACAGATTTGGGACTTCTCCATTATTGTCTTGGTGTAGAGGTTTGGCAGACTGATAGCCACATATTCATTTCTCAGTCAAAGTATGCATCTACACCTATGGTGATAGAGCTCAAATTATCAGCCAAATCAGATTCACCTGTAGTGGATGAGTCTTCATTCAGGCAACTAGTGGGCAGCCTCATCTATCTCACCACCACTAGACCTGACATCAGTTATGCTGTGAGCTATATTTCTCGCGTCATGTCAGCCCCAAAAGTTGAACATTGGGTTGCAGCGAAGCGTGTGCTTAGATATGTAAAGGGCACTCCTGATTTTGGCATTCTGTACAACAGAAGCAAAGATCCTAGGCTGGTTGGTTTCACAGACTCAGATTGGGCAGGTTGTGTTGATGACAGAAAGTCAACTTCTGGGTATGTTTTCAGCTTGGGTACAGGTGCAGTCACATGGACTAGCAAGAAGCAACAGGCAATAGCTCTTTCCTTGACCGAAGCATAGTATCGAGGAACTATTAAGGCAGCATGTGAGGCAATTTGGCTACGTAGGATGCTTGCAGACATGCAAATGTCTCAACCAGGATCTACTCCATTGTTTTGTGATAATCAGGGGGTTCTAAAATTAGCCAAAAATCCAGTCTTCCATGAGTGGACAAAGCATGTGGAGCTTCATTGTCATTTCATCCCCCAGCATGTTGAAGATGGATCAGTGATACTGCAGTACATTCCTACAGAAGATCAGACTGTAGATATCCTCACCAAGTCCTTGAGCCTGACAAAGTTTCTCAAATTTAGAGGGCAGTTTGGTGTGATAGATAACATGACCATTAAGGGAGGGTATTAGAATATTTAATTCTATGTTAGTCACCTATTTTTAGTTCCTTGGTTGATGGTCATTTACTTTTTTTTATGTAATTAGCTTTTAAGCTTAATTTAAGCTTTCATGCTTAATTTAGCGTTTAGCTCTTTAGTTTTTTACTTTAACGTTATGTTCTAATTATAGAACATCGTCTTGTAACCTCTATATATACGTGTGTATATGTTCAATGTAATCATCCGATTATTGAATCATTCATTCAATTTATTTTTCAGAGTAGACTTGTCAAGGATCATACATTGTGCTGCGCAATGTCCTTGACCTTTCCTAAACATTACAACATAACAGACTTGTAAGTTTGTTTCCCAACAACAATAATTTTAACTTTATTAACAATATTGTGTTCCCAAACTTACAGAAAAATTCTTTCCATTCTTCTGCAAGAAACTACCTTTGAGGTCCCGTTAGCTATACCCTTCAACGTAACTTCCTTTCCTTTATGCTGAAAGTGGATTGTTAGTTTGGGAAGATCAGTCATGTAACATCCCAAGGAGTATATCCATGGTGAACCTAGGATCACATCAGCATCTAAAGGTACGACATAAAAATCTTCCTTGATGGGATCTTTGCCTAAGAGTATCTCTAGTTGTGGAACTATTTTGTTGCATTGGATCATGTCTCCGGTAGCTGTTGCTGCTCATTTGACTGAGAAAAATACCTTATTTTCTGTCCATACCTTTGTGACTGGGTCTTTGAGTGTACATGAGCTGTATCTTTCTTTATTAAGGCACTGTATTTGGGTGCTCTTTAAATCTGGGACTGCTCTAAAGAGACTGTACTCTCTTGTGATGATGTTGTAACCCTCTTCAACTTTGTGTTTGATGCTCATTACTACTGCAACTTCCTAGGCTTCCGATTGCTTATGACAGTGGCTGCAATCTGTTTTGTTTTGACAATAATATCCTTTTGGAAAGCTCTATTGAATGGAAAATGCATCACTATATTTTCCTTGGGCAAAGAACAAACACAACCATTGATCATTTTTACCCTTTGAGGTGCACATTCATTAGATAGTATTATCATTCCTTTTGAGTAACTCTTAAAGAGCTTGTGACCAGTGATCTGCTCTGTCCCTTCGATACCTTTTGATTGTCTTCATTACTTGCGCTTGGTGATGACTAGATTCATCATGAGGGGCACATCTTCATGGTTGCATCGTAATAAGGACTATTCTCTTATGCACTGTTAAAAGGACTTGTTCACTGTGCTGCTACATTCATTGCTCACTGCCTTTATTGTGTCTTGTAAGCTGCCTTTGTTCTATGTGTATTTGCCTTCACTGTCTTTTCTATCTCCTCATGAGGTTATGAGCCCCCTTAATGACTGCAAAAATGGTGAGATATCAATAATCTTGACCATGGAGTTATAATGACATATTATGCTTTGTTTCACTGTTTCCATTAGGGAATCCAAGATTGATGACTTTACATCTGTGAGCTAGCAACCTCCCCTTTTGAATTTGTAGAAGGGTCTGCACCATTCAATTCACTATCTCATGCCCTTACTGGATTAAGGACTGCTCAAAAAGCTCTATGCTTCTCCTAAGATGAATGACCTCACTGACTGTTATCTTCATATAACTGTCCTAACTTTCTTTGATTACTATGTTACAACCTCTGCTCTTAAGAAGACTATGACTCTCATCATCTGGTGTTTGTACCCAACCTAGTCATATGACTGTATTCTCTAAGGCTGTGATTTGGACTTATTTATGTGCTCCATCTTTGAGAATGACCCCTGCCTTGTTGGTATACGTCTGTGACAAAAAAATACTGTCGTGGGGTAGCATGAATGTCCTTTACCACTGTTTGTGATGGTCACTGATCTTTATAGTTGGCAAGTGAACTTTGACTGCTATTTTACGAATTTGGGAACTATACCAACTTGCCCTCTTATTGCACTGTGATTGTACTCACAACCCTATCATGCTGCTCTGAGGACTGTTATCAATTAGAAACCCTGCTCACTGTGATTAGACTGATGTATTACCTTATTGGTTGCTTTTGTCATCATCCTTTCTTGATTTGTGAATGACTGTGTGACTGTCATAGGCTCCTTTGGACCGTGTTTATAGATGTTGCAGGGTCATATCATTGTTGTTGTAGTTGTATGTCCATGCCTAGGACTGCTCATTGTGTTCCTTTTATACTTTAACTTCATGTTTTCAAACATTTGAATTCATTGCTATGCTCATAACTTTCAAATAGATGTTTCTTTATCATTGTACTTGTGCTTCTCTGAACACTGTTATCATGCCTTTGGACAGTGATTTGAGTTGTAGAAAGGTCTTGATTGCTTTGACAGTCATTGATCTTACTGCCAATGTGAATGCCCTTTGGCTTGGTTTTGACTGCACTTCTTGAGGCTGCTTCATTCACTCCTTTGTCAGAGATTTTGTATCTAGCACTGCCAAAATCTTCTAATGACTGCTCTTCTGAGACGTTGATGCCTTGAAGGGACTACACTATCTTTCTTTGAGATGTAAATCTACCATATAGCATGATAGCAAGCCCATGTTGCAGCTCTTTGTGACTGTGGATGGCTGTGCAACAGTGATTGTTTGGTTTGACTGAGAAAACCTTGGTTGTCTTACAAGAATTTATAGGTCTATGGAGTGGTCTTTTTCCGAGTCTACTCACTGCTCTAGACCACTTAAATTTGTTGAACATTGTGCATCATTGTGCTGCTTCACTAGATCATGGTAAGCTGCTATTAAACCTCTCATGGACCATGAGTCTTTCATTTTCTCTAGGTCGAGAGATCTCTCCATGGTATCCTTTGTGTGTATTTTTGTGATGTGCTCAACGTACTCCATTCATGATTTTCTTTTGCTCCTCACCATGTGATCTCTTTTACTGTTATTTTCATTAATCTGCTGCACCTTGACAGTGACTGTCATGGCTTTGAAGGCTACTTTTTATCTCCTGTCTCTATGGTGCTTTTGAACTCAGATTTGTATGTCATCTTTGATTGTGTTTATCACTGCTTTTAACTGGTATGCTGGCTTCTTCTTTTGCATTGTTCTCTGCCTTTGTCGACTGTCTTTTGACTATCAAATGCTCTTTTAATGTTGTCAAAATCTCCTTGTCTCTCCATCTTTGAAGGCTCCCTTCTTGGCTCAATCTCTGTCTTTCATATGGTCTGAAGCTGCTATTTGCTGTTTTAATTTTGCTCTCGGGTATTTTAGGATTTTTTACAAAGAAATGGCTTTACGCTTCTCATGCATGCTCCTGAGTCAAATATCTAACTAGATCTTTACTCTTAATTGCAAATAGTAAAGAATCAAAACTTTACGAGAATGCATAAATGAATTCAATGTTTTGACAAAGCAAAGGGTTTAAATGGGATGAGGTTGACCTTGTTTGCTTGAAATGGCTTGCATGATACTTGCATGTTCTATTAATCTCTGTAAATCATGCATGAAACCCGTAAAGCAATTCTTTAACTGCTCTAAACATGTGCTTCCAAATTTTGCAAAATGCATGAACTGAATGATTCAGATAACTGCTTGTTGCTAGCTTTTTGCTGAGCCACAGCTGTACCAGGCCTTGGATGAAGATCATAAAGCAGGAAGACTCCATTCCTCGGTGAAAGTAGAAGATAAGGTGCAGACCCAAAGAAGAAGAACTCAAACCAAAACCCTAGGTTCACGTGAAATCACTCTTTCTTTCAAACTTTGTTTCCCTCCAAAGATAAGATGACGCTTTTCTTTGACCACGTGGAAATTTGCATGATATTAGACATTCCATTCGAAAAGATAAATATAAAGTGAAAACCCTCTCTTGAACATTTTCCAAACAATATGGAGGTCACTTTTAACATTTTCATGACAAACTAGGGTTATAACTTTTTATTGCAATTTGAAAGTATCCTATCACCTCAAAGTTTATTTCGACATTTTTAACAACATACGGGTATAAACTTCGTTAATAATCATGGAATTATCTAAAAGCACAGCTTCTTTTGACAAGTGAGCTATTTTTAACCAGAAGGTAAAAAACAGAACTATTACTTTATTGCAATATTATCTGAGTGCTGCAACACGATTATGGCCTGGGGAGGGCCATGAAGAATTGAAATGCTGTTCTTTCTGTGTATAGAGTTGCTGTTCGGAAACATGGAGTCCTCGATTTTTATCGTAATTAGCCGAAGTAGATTATTGGGAGCAATTTGTTGGCTGAGCATTGAGGCTATGCATTTCCTGCATGATCACTTCTTTACTATGAGCACATCTACACCTGCAGTTGGTTATGCCTCGTTTAATAGCTTTAGAGTACATTTTTTGAGCCCGCCCTTTGTGCATTTTGATCATAACTTGTGTGCTGAGCCCCATGAGATCAACTTGAAAGGACTTCTTGAAATAATTGGACACATGGCATAGATACTTTATTCTTTAATGATTTGTGACCTAGGCAGTGTCAGAAATTTGTCGATATCTATGTTATTCTAACCTTCTGCTTCTTGGAATGTTGGTACTAGAGCCTTAACTGGAGTGATATGGATGGGCTTGTTGGTCCTATTGTTCCAAATTTTCCTTTTTTTTTGGCATGAAATAAGTAAACTGATGCCTCATCAGACTAATTATCCACAGATTTTAAAATTTAATTTAAATGTTGAGGATTTGCTTTGTGGTCGATATGAAATGTCACTTTTTCTCTAGAGAGTTCAAAAGAATCACTTTCATATCATTTCTTGTCAGCCTGCATTTAAGGTTGATCACATTTACAAGGTAGTTACTTGGAATACCTGTGTATAAGAGGAATTGTGGATTTGGACACTAATGTATGCTTAAAAGTATCAGTGGGACGGATAGCTATAAAGCATAGCAGGAAAGGTATTTAAATGAGGCTGGACTTAATAGAAGTTGTGGCTTATGGCTAACATGTTAAGGTGCTTTCTGTTAGGAAAGATGTGTGGACGTTAATAAAGTTTCGATGGGTAGTGGGGGTGTTTTGAGTTAAAAGGTTACAGAAGGAAAAACTGTGATTAAAGACAAAGACAAGGTGAATAAAGAGGTGGGCCCTTGGCTGATTTGGTGGGGCTAGGATAAGTGAGGAAGAAGTTAACTGAAGGAAGGTTAAGTGGAGTGTAACACAGGAGAGGAGACAGCTATTGGAAATTGGCATTTTTGAATGAGATATATTATGAGTTAGTCCTGCATATAGTTTTTCAAAAATTGGTTCACACCGCTTGTTCTTGGGAGGTGTTTGTGCCTTCGACGATTATTTTATTATTATTTATCACTGTTAACCTCAATCCAGTCCTGGCTCTCCACTACAACCAAGTTATATTGGACAACATTTCTGAGGTTTGCTCGTTACTATCAGTTGGCTGTTATTTGCTTAGAGGATAGCTGATTTGGGATGAATGGGTTGCTTCCAATGTGAATGTTGTATATGCTAAAACCATTGTTTAATCTTCTAAGTCAGTGGCCTTCCACAACATTTTATCCCCATTGTATGAGTTTTGGATATGGGGGTTAACCCATTCAGTGTGCAATTGTTGATACCGTCAGGGAAATTGTTGGTAAAAATGAGTGAACGTTTCATTGTTCCAATCACAATGTTCATTAGTTCCTCTAGTGACATAGCTGGAAATTGTGATGTATGCTTGCAATTGCACTACAATACAGTGGCTGCATGTCTTGGCTTTTCTAGGGAGGGCAAGCGTTTGCAGTTGTTCTCCTAGAATTGAGCTTTCTGCAAGTCCCAACGTTCCAAACTGCTGCCCTTAGGAAGATACGTCAAACCTACTTGGATGTGTTTTGCAATGCCTCCAACTTATTGTTACCGGGTTAGCCGAAGGAAGGATCTTTGTGATATTAGTTTTTAATTATTAGGGCCCAAGGAGCTTGGTATGCTGCTCGAATCTCAGTACAAGTCTCTTGGCGAGAGACAAGCTGAATTGCTTCAAAAGCTTGCAAGTTGTCATTTGCACAAAAAAATGCATTTTTGCTCACATTAATAGGTGCATTCTTGCAAAATTGTCATTTAGGAAGAATTTCATAAAATAAACTGCATTTGTGCTTTGCATAAAAGAAATTGCATTTCTTGCATTTGAAAATTTGCATTTTTAATATTTGAAAAAAAGTGTAGTTGCATTCATTCAATACTTTAAAAGAACAAAAACATAGCATTAAACATTTATTTTCTTGCTCTCCTTGATCAATGTTGAACTTGCTTTCTTTAATTTATTTTCTTGCTTTCATGGATATGATTTATGTTGGTTAAGCAAAGGGTTGTACTAAGATCTTTTGCAACAGTTGTTGAATCATGTTTAAGTGAGTGTTGAAAGTTCTTAATAAATATCATAGGGAGAGTTTTAGTTTATTGTCATGTAAATTCTCTAGAACTTCAGAGTCTCGAATAGCTCCTGCAAGGATACTCGATGGAGAGTTAGGTTAATGGTGTTGGAAGTATTGGTAGAATTTGCAGTATTTCTTGTGATTACATCTAGTATTATGAGTGTGACCTAACATTCAAAAAATATGTTTGTGGAGGTGGAACTTCTTGCATTATAAAGTCTTAAGGGGCCTCTTTGATGATGAATCGGGTATGGGGCTAACAACATCAATGTTGACATGTGGAGGAGTGTGATCATTGGGCATAAATGTGGTGTTTAGGTTAGACACATTAATGCATGTGCCTCTTAGACATATTAAGGTAGTGTGTTTAGGTTAGACATTTAAAGGTAATGTGTTTAGGTTAGACATTTTAAGGTAATGTGCCTCAACGATTAAAATGTAATGTCCATCTTCAATGATGAATTGGGGTATGGGCTAATAACATTCATGTTGACATGAGGAGTGTGATGATTGGGTATAAATGTGGTGTTTAGGTTAGACATATTAAGGTATGTGCCATTGGGTTGTTTTAAAAGGATTTGTCCAAGTAAAGGGATTTACTAAAGGCTAATACTAATGATTGACTTGAAATTTGTCCAAGTAAAAGGATTTACTTAAGGCTATGCCAAAGGCGTCTTGTTCATAATGAAATAGGTTATCGTTATCATACATGGAATGAGTGGAACCCACTCAAGAGTGAGGTAAAGGTGGGGAATGGGGTTGTGCAAGGAGAGGTAGTGATTGAGGTGAATGATAAGAGGGACTAACTAGGATGAAAATGGTGAATAGGGTGGCAATGAGATTGGAGGGTCCAAGGGTAACTAGGGGGAGCAAAGGTGAATATTATTTGGTGGAAGGGTATATAGATAATGGTTCATAACAAGGAGAAATACAAATGGGGAGGAGGGAGAGATGGTATAGTAATTTGGTGGACAAGGGAGTAGGGGAAAAAATTATGTGGAGGTGAATAGAATCGGGGAGGAGGAAAATGATAGAGAAGAAAAAACGGATAAGGAGGGAATAGGGATATGATAATAGGATGAAGTAGGATATGGTGATGGGTCTAGATTGAAGGGGGACGGTGGAGGATATGGTGATGAGCATGTGCTTGAGGGTTGGGAAATTGAGAGGTGGGAAGGAGGAAAATTAGGAGAAATGGGTATACGATGAATACAGAATCAATACATCGAAACTAAGGGTATCAATGAGGTCTAGGATAGGAGGGGTGAAGGAAGCTAGATGCTCAAGGTCAAAACGATGGGGCATAGAAATGGCAGCAAATGTGACTTTAGAGGGTGAAATGGTCTAGGATAGTGGATGAGGAGAGAAGAAAATGCAAGTAAGTTTAGGAAATGGTTAAGGATACATAGGTTGGTGGTTACAAAAGAGGAGAAATAAGAGGATCCAAGAACTATAAATGCAAAGGACGTAGATTCCCAGAGTCCATTATATGTATCTAAGTCGTAAAACCTAGAAGCCCACATGAGGAAGTGTAGGGGTAATGGTTTAATGAAATGTAAAATTAGCTATTGAAAAGGTGGTTGGTTCTTATTTTTGTTTTGGTTACGTCTGATTAATATTTTAGTAATAGTATCACGAACTAGTTTAATACTAATCAACAATCCAGAGAGCTATCAACAAGACACAAATAACCAAGATGCACAAATTAGCAAATTATAAAAGTGATCAAGTAAAATTAAAGACTAGTTAGTAGGAGGATGTAGATAAATGTATGGAACGGTGTGGCCTAACAACAAAAAATGTCAAAACTAGGTTTGATGTTTTTTGTAAAATTGGGGAACTTTGGGATAAGGGGGTCAAGGCTACCCAAGCCTTTAGTAATAGTCACAATTACAATATCAAATAAACGGGGCATCCTTAACCAAGAAGATGGTGGGACCTTGAAACTTGTGAAGAATGATGTTGATAAAGTTTCCAAGCTTCTAAAAGATGTACACCTAATAGGAAATTGTAGAGCACATGTAATTTGATAAAAAACTTGTGGTCTTGATACATGTGAATGAAATAGATGATGCAGTTTGAAACGATGGAACAATTTCAGTTGGTAAATGATAAGGTATAATCCTAAAAATAATAGTCAATGTTTTTAATATGTAAAAGTATGTGAGCGGATCTCAACTTGACTTACAAGTGTTGAAGTTGACAACAAAATTTCTATTCTCTTGAATGATGGAAAAAGATAGACAAAATGCATTAAAAGAACATTTTCACCTAATAAATGATTGATTTCTAATCAGGGGCAGATTCTAAAGACTAATATCGACTCAAGATAGAAAAGTAGACCTTAAAACCATTTGTTTTGAACCTTAAATTAAGAAGTGGGATCCTAGCGGGTGGGGTGGGGTCGGGTGGGGTGGGGTATTACCGACAACTTCTAGGGTAGCTTATTCTTAGAATTAAGGGGTCAATTTTTTTTAAGCGTAATCTAGATGTTTTTATAATTCTTTATAAATGTCATGCAAGCTAATAATGTTAGTGTAAACTCAAAACTCGTAATAATGACAATGTAAACCTCACATACACAAATGGTGAAGGAGATTTCCCCTTAATTAGTCCCCTTGGGATTTCAGCTTAATACACATTAAAATATAAATGAGAAATGATCTCAAAATAATTTATGCAATGAAATCATCTACAATCAAAGCATAAACAAGTAAACTTAAGTAATTATATTCATGGGTAACAAAAATAATGTCAACCAAGTAGGGTAGGAGAAAGGTTTGGACAATAAGATAGAAACACCAAAAAAATATGGTTTGTGTATTCAAAGAGGAATAAAATTAGAGGGATAAATATAATTCTTTAGGGAATGACTTGACTAGAGATCCTATTGTTAGCTTCTTAAGGGTCATCAACATAAGTATACACTAAAAGAAACTTATGAGGTCTTGATAAACCTGAATAACAAAGTATGTATAATTTGTAGAGTTGTAAATGTTTCACTTGGTAATGGAATTTAAAGGTCTAAGATTGATAGGGATCAATTATAAAACCATGAAGAAGAAGCCCAATAGTTTTTCAAGTATTGATCTCAAAAGGAAACACAAAATTTAAAGTGAAAACATAGTGGTCTTGTTTCATTGGAAAAAGAGAAAATAAATAAATATGAATGGTTTCACTTGATAAAACTATAATATCTGAGAACGGACGGGTAAACTAGAAAGTGAGAATGGATGGGTCTATAGGATTGATAGAAATCCTTGATGGTAAACTAGAAAGTGAAATCATCAAAATAGGGTTTGAATGTTAGCACGTAGGGTGGCCTCGACCTCTTGGGGTGACCCTAACCATGCTAAATAGACTTCTATAAACTTCAATGAAGTGTTATATGGACAATTTAAGGGGTAATTGAACACTGCTAATTTCTTTAGAACTCTTATGGACTCTTTTAAAACTAACTTGCAAGTGCACTATTATGAGAGGGAACAATACAAAAACATAGGTTAAGGGGAGGTTCGCTTCAATTAGGCCCCTTGTGGGATTTAAATGATGAATCCAAACTTAAGTACTAATAAATAATAGGACATACAATTGATTTTTATATATAAATTACTTCATATTAAAGCATAACCATTAAAACTTGTAGAATGATGGCAAAAGATGCATGAAATTTCAACAAAGCTAGTAGGGTGAGAGAATGGTTTTTTGGGAACGAGGTTTTGGTTCAATACAAAAAGATTTTGGAGCTTCAAAGAGGAGTAATGTAAAAATGGTAAAAGTTAGTACAAATCACTCTAATAAGGGTTTGATATAGTAATAGATTACAACTCTACTCGATGTCAAGCAAAAACTTGCATTCACAAAGGGTTGATGGGAACACAAAAACATAAAAATAGATCCATGGTGACTTAAGGAAATGAAATGGGACGGGATAAGGTCTTCAAATATTAATTAAAAGAGTGGCTTGATGGTAGATTTGAGGAAAAACAAGTAAAATTGACAACACAATAAGGATAAGGCTTCAATAATGGAAATTAAGAGATTGTGAGATGGAAAAATAGAATAAAAAGGTAATGGAAATAGATGATGATGGTTTGGAGGGCTATGAGAGGTGTGAAGAGAATCCAAATATCTACACTCATTTCAAATGAAAAGTGTAAATGGAAATGTCTCACCTAGTTGAAGTTCCTGGAAATCAATCGACAAAATAGAAATTGTTTGAGACTTTAGAGATAAAGATAACTAACTTCTGTGAATTTTTAAGTAATTTTGGGGTGTCATCCATGATTAGAAATAGATAAAACCATGTGATCAACTTTTCTATGTAAAGAGAGGCAAGGTTAGCTTGTTTTAAAGAACTTGCTTATGAAATTCAAAGATGAAAACTTGGTGGGAAACACTATCAATTAATTACCTTAGATTCAAGGATTGTAGTACGAGGATGAAAAATCTAGACCATCTTATTATGTGGCAACGCATGGGCATTATCTATGAATGAAATTTAAGTTGAAATTTCTATTTGACGTTAAGCTCAAGGGGGCCCATGTAGTGGTGGGTGATCACGTGTCATCCTGACCCTACCTATAATTTCCCATTGATTTATCACCTTTACTCCCTTGTCAACCTATTAAATAATGTGCTAGCCACATCCTCTATGAAAATCCCACATTTATCCTTCTCGTGGCTAAAGATGACACGTGACGAAAGAATTTGCAAACTAGTTTGATTTGTTAGCTTGATAGGAGCCACCCCATTACCAAAGATAGTAGTTGACGTTAGAAACAAAAAACTATAAATTAGAGCTATTATGGTTTATTGGTGAGAGCCACAACACAACTAAATATAGCAAATAATTCTAGAAATTAGATATTAGTCATCAATTAGTTGATTTGATAGATGGCCAAGATAAGGTGCTTGGTAATGAAAAATATGGCCGTCATTGTGATCAAGGGAAATGATCTTACGGTTACTAGTCATCATCATGGTCCAAATTTAATGCTCATATACATGGAGAAAAAGTTAGTGATGTTGGATGTGTCGGTGCTAAACAAATGCAGATCCTCTCTTTTGGAACCACAACCCAAAGTGAGATAAGGGGAACAATGTTTTTGATTAAGGAAAAACAAGTTTTTAAGGGACCAGAAACCCTTTACAAGATAGGTTTTAGAAGGACTTGTAACCCGAACCGAAAGATAAACTTGAAAGTCCACTCAAAGAAACAGAACACAATAGAGACTCGACATAGCCAATCAAAAGAAGGGGAACAACAAATACCCCCACCAAACACCAACAGGCTGCAAAAAACCAACAGTCCTAACCCAACCAGGAAGGATCAATAATTTGTCCTACCCTCGTGGGATTGAAGGGTCATATCAAAAGAGGACTGGGACAATTTTGATTTTTTACTTTTAACAGTAATCCATCCCTCTTCAACCCTAGCAGCAGCCTTTTGCCAAGAGGATGGATCCAGAATAGAGGACCTCCCATCATCAGGAGGAACAGAGCCAGCATCCAGAGAGGCAGGAACAACAGAGGTAGGGACAACAGAAGATCCAGCAGCAATCTGGGACGCGGGAGGGTCATCCATTGAAGAAGAAGATCCAATGGGAACAATGTTGCTCAAGCAGAAATAGGTGATATATTCTTAAAAGGAAGTGATTTTGGATCAACACATAGGATTAGGACTCTTTTTAAGGTTTTGTAGAACCTAGGGAGAATTCCCTTAAGGTCTTAAGATAGAACAAAAATTGGATTAAGGGTTTGACAACAATGTGCTAATAGGAGCCAGGGATAAGCCTTCCAAATCTCATTAATAATAGGTTACAATCCAATATGTAAGTACATCCAAAATATAATCAATTTTAATCACAAGAAATGAATCACCTTAAATCACTTACACACATCTTACAATCCCATCACAACAGTCTAAATATCTATTTGACATTATTTCATTGAGATGTAAATTACAAGGTAATGGACTATAATAATGAGAAATAATCCTAAACATACAAACCTTTGAACACCTCATTTAAGTATGAATCCCTTAAGATATGGCAAAAGTAATAATACTAGTTTGTTTATGGAAGTAGAGCAAGAGACTACACTAAAATTAAAGAAAGAACTTAATGAAAATGAGTGATTTAATCCCAACCCAAAATATTGATGCCTACTATAATAAGAATTAGAGCTACAAAATGTGAGAAAGGAGGATGATTACACAAGTCATAATATAAGCATAAAAACTAAGAAATATTGCATATCATACATAGTAACCTAGAGAAAAACAACAACATTTGACATGATATGCTAATCTTTTGGATTCAACTGTGTGTGTTTTCTTTGCATCAAACATAGACTATTATAGAAAGGGTTTGCAATGCATTATAATGTTATGATAATCAAATCCTTATTGTTCCAAGATAAGAAAGGTTGGAAGAGAAAACCAACAAATGGGTTTGCAAGCTATCATGGTGACATATGATTGAAAACTACCTAGTCTATGTACACATTCTTATAGCTCATACATATATGATCCTTTTCTTTATAGTGTTGCCACTACACTTCATTTGATAGCTTGGCATCCACTTTCACCATTGGGGCAATGAATTGGCTAAAAGAACAATTCTTTTTAAATCTTACAAATACACATATCATTACATTTAATTTTGATGCTTGGATAAGAATACAAATATGGCAACTAGCAAATGTGTAGGTAATGGATGCCTATTGCATCATCTTCATGTTGTTGTGCATTTGAAATCATGCCCCTTTTAACAACAAACATATGTCTTCCTACACAAATGATGCCTTCGAGGGGTCTATAGGTATTAAGAGGTGCTTGAAATCCTTCATCTATCTAATCATGTCCATTCAAGACATTTAATGAAATGATGGGTGGTGTAGGGAGATAGGTAGTATTTTTTATTCAAATGGTGGGGTTCCAATAGTTTGCATGCCAAAGAGGCAATAACAATTTTTTTTAAAGTCTAAACTCTAGGGGTTCAAGGATTTGAAGGAATTAAATGCTAGGAAGGAAAACCTTGAAATTTTATTCTAGAATGGGAAATCCCTAAACCCCAAAATGAAGGGAAATAGAAAAGAGAGACATTGAAGGAATGTCACCATGAAAGGAAACATTGAAATAGTATGTTGGAAAGGGAAACGCTTAAATTTTGAAATGAAGGGAAAGGGGAAAAGAGAACTTCGAAGGATGTCATACTAGGAATGGAAACCATTAAATGATATGTCAAGAAGGGAGACCCCTAAAATCCAAAATTCTTAGCTTGGAAATTGTTTTGAAAACCTTTGCATAGAAATATTTTGAAATTTAGCTTTGTGACAAAATAATGAAGAGAGCCAAACCACATATTGACCAAGGGTGGTAATTGAAGAATTATTTATTTAGTTATTAGTGATGCACATAGTAAGGGTTTAATGCTTGGGGTATGAAATAAAACTCATAAAAGAATAGAAAATAAAAATACTTAAAATGTTTGATGGTTTAGGGTTTGGGGTTAGGTCCTAGTATGGTCTAGTAGGAAGGACAAGGGGACAAAGATGTTAGAAAATATTTTTTGGACCATTGAGGTAGGTTTACCAATATAATGCATGCCCCCTTAAGTTGATTGGATCAACATAAGGGGCAATAATGATTAGGATAAATTTGTTAATGCTAAAATGATAATGGATAGGTGGGTTAAGGTCATGCTCCAAATAGGATCACAAGGAAAGATAGTGTCACATGCCCCTTGATAATGACTTTATGTATAAATGACTAAGAAGAACATTGTGATTATTCCCAAAAAACGGTTAAAGGAAATGATAATAGAATTAAGGGATTATAAGGAAACTAGTAATGGATCATGCGTATATGAAATTGATGAGACTAAAACAGATGACAGTTCATGTGGATATAGAAATGATGACGATTGGATTATAAGATGATGGACCACATGGATATGGTAATGGTGAGGCTCATAAAGATAGTAGATCATAAGAGGATAAAGAACTACTAAGAAGTTGATGGATAAATCAATGATGATGCATGAAAGGGGGACTCCAAGGTCCTACTCCCAAGGATGATCCAAGTGATAAACCACTAAGAGAGATGATGATGAATCAATCATGACACTAGGAATGGACATCATGCTTCATGAGGTTCTCACATAGGTAATATGCAATGAGGTAAGGAGTGCAAAGGTAAACCAACACCAATATGTATGCATTCAAATGATAGGAAATATAGGATTTGAGGTAGTTACCATAATATAGTAGGAAGTACTAACAAAAGTGTAATTAAAAGGTACATAAGAGGGTAAAAATACAAAGTTGTGTCACAATTTCAGCTATCTCTAACAAATTTTTTTTTTGGTCAAACATATGATTTAGCCAAATTCATTGTAGCTAAGTTAGAAATGACCATAATTTTTCTAGTTGAAAGTGTTCACTAAATTAGCATTCTATGTCAAAATGTGATATATTTCTTTTCTATTATAGATACATAGTTAAGATAAAAGCTTACGTCCTATGAAAATAGTTGTATTTTTAATACGTACATATTTTTATATTGATTAATTAAGTCTTTATTAAACTGAGAAAAATAAATGCATCGAAGATTCAATTTATAAATACATAAAAAAAATTGAAAGAAAAAAATACTATATAAAGAGCAATGTCCCATTTAACTTAATTTTTCAAAATTTTATCAACAACTAAATTATAGAGTTAATTTATTTAAAAATATATTCAAATGATTTTTTAGTTTTTAAAAAATATAAACATAAAATAAACTTAAAAAAGTATTTTATTAGTTTACATTTTCCAAAAATTTAAAACGTATGTCACTATTAGTGATTCAAATTAAAAAAGTTGGATTAGTGTTGGTCATTTCTTTTATAAAAGTGTGACATAGCTTTGTACTTTTACTCATAGTAATGCCAATGTACCATAAGCAAGCTAGGAAAGTGAATGGTTGAGCTACCAAATATATAAGAACAAAACTCATCTTTGTATTGATTTGAGTTAGTCCTAGTAATAGTATGTGTAATAGTGACTAAATGTCGATCATCATTCTCCAACTATGGGTAGTGGGATATGGTTCAAAACATATTGATAGGAAAACAACAACAAATAAGAAAAGGTGGTAGGTAGAAACCCCAATGGTAAAGGTTAAAAAAGGAAAAAATGATAAAAATAATGAAGCAAATAAAAAGAGTAACAAATGATAATTTTTTTTAAGGCATTTAAGATCAAGAAATTGGATCAATGGACTTGAAAGTGATTTTGTAGGTTTATGGAATAGGTTGATTAGGAATTCTTCTTGATTCATTCCTTATATTCTTTCTTGTTGAATGGAATGGAATGTGGTACATGTAGGAAGTGGCATAAGAGTGTAGATAAGACAAACTGATGACTTTCCACAAATTGTTTTGAGTTGTAATAGTAGTGTGCTTTGGAATTTGAAGGATAATTGGGAATATTCACTTGCATAGGGACACGAAGGTGGATATATAGTAGGGATATGCATAAGATGATGTGTATTTCTCATGTCACTAGAATTGATATAATGAGAAAAGAAAGCATCATAGCTCAAGGTATACATATAGAATGACTCAGTGTGCACAAATAATGGTGGTTTAGAATGAGTTGGGAATAGGAAAAGTGAAAGACCTCAAGGTTGGTAAACCAATTTCCTTTTACTTTGATAATACCTTTAGTTTATTTGATTTCATCTTTTAGGCATGCATCATTTTTTCTTTTTGACTTTTGAATGATCTAAACCCAATGCATCTAGTAAAATGCAATGGATCATCACCAAATATTACAGACCAAAAAATTATGGATATTATTTTTTGTCATTTTTACTTTTGGATTTCACCTTCATGTCCTAATCCTATGCAACCAATAAGATACAACTTATCATTGAGGATTGCTTTTGCCTATTGGAATATTGACATGCATTTGGTTTGTCTCTAGGTGAATGAGGAAGGAATGTGGAAGCATTGCCTACTTATTAAATTCTAAGAGTTGTAACTAAGTTTCAAATTTTTGGGATGAACAAAGGGGAATAGTGGACATGAGCTTGATGGTACATATTATTCTTAGCATATGGCTAAGGGGCCAATAATGGATAAAAAGTGGATGGTGACAAAGTGGAGGGCACAAGTGTATAAAGTACTCATGGTTATAGGTAAAAGTGTAGCATGACAAGTGTTAAGTTTGAAAGTGTGCTCAAGTATGAATGGATAGCAGATAGTCAAAGGATGCCACTATTAGAATCAATAGCTTTTAGTCCTATGATCTTGTATGCACTTGGAAAAAGGGATGACAAAAGATCAAACAATGCAAATAGGTGATGGGGAGAAATAATCTTTTGGGTCAATATGAATAGAATTTGTTAGTCCTTGGTACTTTGCATCATCCCAAATTATTTATGGATACACAAAACATAGAGAGGACAAGAGGCAACATGTGATAAAAATATCCAAATGGGGGAAGAAATCATGAAAGACTTGAGATGCTAGCTTTATCTAGTGCATGACAATATAAGAGAAGACATTGCCATATAAAAAAAACAAAGAAAATGTTTCTATGTACAATAAGGCTACACTCTTAGCATATTATGTAGAAGCTCAAATATCATAAGAAAATTGTTCAAATTTGAGATGTTGGATAAACCATCCATTGTAGTAAGTGAGATGAATGTAGTAATGATAGGTGGAGCATTATAAAGTGAGGGTGTAGTTGGGAGAAGTGATAGCCATTAGTAAGGATTTTCATATTTTGGTATGTGATTTAGGTTGAGGGGCTCAAGAGATAATGTATCATTGAAGTTCATGCATTGGGATATGAGGTGGGGAAGTGGAGTCATAATATTATCACGAATATATGAGGGGGGATGATTATAGGTGTAAAGTGTAGGTGAGGAGGGATGAATCAATAGGGTATGTGCTCTTTTGGTAGACCATTAATTGAGTCAAGGATCATGGTGGGGTGATATTATGAATATATGGTGAGGGTAGTTCAATAATGTGGGTTTTGGTTGAGATGAATTCTAGAAAAATGATTGTCAATGAAATTTATTGTTTTGGATTTAGGGGAAGGTGAACTTGTAGTACCCCTCCTCGATCAGACTCTTTTTGTATGTTTTGATTTACTTCAGTTGACTGTTCAGGGGAACATTATTGTATATTGATTCAGATGTTATGCGATGTTATTTCATGCTTTATTTGAATTTGTGATGTATAATTTTATGCAGTATCTCAGTGCTTATGATTAATGTTATTTTATTGATCATTATCATGGACTGACATTCTTACCTTATATGTGCGATGTGTTATTTATATGTTGCGTGTTTTGCAAGTGTATTGGGATGTGAGGGGATGATTTTCCTTCACTCACTCCGGTGAGACAGAGAACGTCACGATTCTCCTTCATCGGTGTGCGTACCGTGTCTGTATATATATATATATATATATATATATAGATATATATATATATATATATATATAGATATATATATATATATATATATATATATATATATATATATATATATATATATATTTGTCTATATGCATGTGTGGTTCTTTGGTGCAGGACATTGTAGGTACTAGTACTGGGTAGGTATGGGGTATCGACTCCACCTGGTTTCACGGGTCTGAGCATGCCTTATATGTTCGATGTGAGTGGAGTAGATAGTTGTTGGACCCTAACTTGACCCGCAGTTACACTCGTGTGAGTGTTGTCAGTCGGTTGTCTTTCCCGTCTGGCTGGTATGCAAGTCATAGTGCTTTGGTTTGGTCAATTGTGAGTCATCATTTGATCATTCTTCGTTTTGCGTGCTTTCGTTTGTCTGAATGGTTATTTAATTAAATGGATGATGCTATCTTATGTTGGCGTAATTAGTTGATTATTATGCTCCGAGATTATTGATTTAATTAAATTAATGATTTGCTAGATTAAATGGTTAAATGGCTTATTTCATTGTGTAAAGTTGCATTAATATATTTTGTGGAAGGAAACAAATTATTGCTGAGCCATTTAAGTGTTAAATGATTATGTTGAAGGAAAGTATTATGGAAAATAGAAAATTGAATAAAAGCTTTTCTTTTTACCTTTCCATTTGACTTTTGCATTTTAATTGTTGGAAAAGAATTATTTTTAGAAAAGAGTAAATCTAATTGCCTTTTACCTTTAAAAATAATTTAATCTCATTGGTGGAGAAAACTTTCAACCTAGAAAGTTTAGGTTGAAATTATTTTCCCAATATATTCCTGGAAATTCACAGGAAGGAGAGGCAGAATTTTTGGAGAGAAATTTGGAAACCCATTATGAAGGAGGAGTTGGAATTCGATTTGGTTTGCAGGGATTGGGATTCTCCATCATTTGTTGCTTGCTAGTTTTCTCAAGGTTAGATAATCTCTTCTTGTTTTAAATTTAATTTCGAATTTTTCAGTTGCTTTCTGTGTGTTGAAAAAATGCAAATCTCGTGATTTCTTGTGGAATGATTAGAATGGAAGAAGAAATGTCTGTTATTGTTGATTTTGTGAAGCTTATATCATGTGTTTTCTTATCTTCTAGAAATCAACTTCTGGAAATTATGTCTTCTATTGCTGCCTAAATCGTTATCTATTGGGTTCTTGTGTGATTTTATTTCACAATTTACCTTGCTGGTAAATATCCCTTTGAATTTTGGATCTTGGCACTGCACGTGGATGCCCGTGAAATGATCTGGAAATGAATCATTTTCATGTTTAAACGATTTAGTATCATTTTGATTTTTAAATGCTTTGGGAAGTATGAATTTTTATTAATATGGACTTTACCTTACCCGTGGCGGGCTAGTCCCACCATGCAGGCCGGTAGTGTCTGCTACTTGTAGGTAGTAGTACTGCTATGCGGTAGCAGTACTACAGATCGGTATGATTGCTACCAGTCAGTAGTGGCTGCTACCAGCAGTAGAAACACTACCGGTCGGTAGCGGCTGCTACTGGTCGGCAACACCACTATCGGTCGGTAGGCCTGCCACCGATCAACAACAACACTACCGGTCGATAGGCCTCGGCAACAACACTACCGGTCGGTAGGCCTGCTATCAGTCGGCAACAACATTATCAGTCGACAACAACACTATCAGTTGGCAGCAGCACTACCGTTCGGTAGGCTTAACAGTACTACCGACATGTAGTGTTTGCTGTCTCGACAACATCACTACTGCGGGTTGGCCTTGGCCCCCGCGAAACCTTGTGCCCATAGCGGTACAAATTCCTATGTGCTCTTAATTTTTATTAAATGAAACATTGTTAAAGTGGATTTTTATGTTAAATAAAATAGTGATTTTCAAGTGATTTTTATTAAGAAGATTATTAAATTTATCTATGGAAATCAAGGTATGAATTAGTAATTCAAATTGGTTAATTTGGATATATTCTGGAAATGAATTAAATACCTGTTAGGAATTCATGTTTTTATTCGGTTGAGTATTTGACGTAAATTTTATCCTTGATGGAATATTGATTTGGAAATTGAATAGATGTGAATGGCAACAAAGTGTTTTATTCAAATTTCAATCAATGATGTTGCAAGTACTTATGATGCTGATTTTCTCAAAAAATGTCTGAGTGCGGACTTAGTGAAATTAGCTTTCCTTGCAAGAGTTATATTGTGTTATTTCTAGTTTGTGGTTCAGTCGTCCTGTGGTGGCGTATTTGGTACCTTTGACCAAGTGATGCATGATGACTTCATTGTCTTAACCATGTAGTGTCTTTTCCTTATGGTTAACCAAGAGTCAGTATGTCCTTGTTTGACCACTTGTTTCTGGATAGTGGTGTTATAGCTGTCTGCTTCGCCATAGGGTCCTCGTGGAGTGACCATGTTTGTTTAGTGTCCTTTGAGAGAGTGGCTTTTGAATGGGGGTTGTGCCCAAAGAGGTAGGCAGGATGACCCATCGAAATTCAGATAATAACTAATAATCTAATGAATTGATTAGGTGGGTAGTTCATAACATTAGTAAGATATTGTACCTCGCGCATAGGTGAGTGCTTGTATAGGGTTCATAATGTAGTGAGAAGGCCTGGAATGACAAACCGACCACCTTGTCTTCATGAAAGGCTAGTAGGGTCCGCATGAGACTTCGTTGGAGTCGGAGGTTCGGGAAAGGTTACTAGGATAACCCAGGATGGGGGCTGGGACCTATGGAGGCCGACCATGGTAACCATCATAAGCTATGCGATGACACTCTCTCTTTAGGTTCACTTGTGTTTTGTGATGTCGAGTCACTTGTGTATTTGTGATGTTGAGTCACTTGGATTATTGTGGAGTCATTTTGTGCTGTCATGGAGTACTGTTGTTTTGTCGACCATGTCATGCTTTTGCTTGCTTGAGGGTCCTCTGCTATCTCCTAGCATGATGGGGTGATTCCATTTTGGGAATTACATGGTCGGGTGGTAGTGCCACTTCCCATCGGATGTTCTTGTTTGTACCTTCATGTGAGGATTAGCTTTGCAGGTATTTCTGTGGTTCGTGGCTCATGCTTATCTCATGTTTGGAGATTATTGTTATTTGGAGACCTATGTGGTCATTGTATCATGATCTTTTGTAACCTTGTAATTGATTAAGTTGTAACTTTATATGTATATTGAGAAGCCATGTATTGGAAGAACAATGTAATCCTAAGTTTGGGATGTTATTTATCAGTTTCCTTTATGTTTGTGTACATGCTTATTGAAGAGAAATTGTATTGTATCCTTTCAATCTTTCAATGGTGTAATTTGTATTGCTTATGGCTTCTTGTGATCATTGAGTTAATGATGGACTATTGGATTGACCTTAATTGTGGAATTTATCTTTTGGTTTTAATTCTTCGTTGGTAACCCTTAAGGAATTCTGCTGTAAGTCTTCCGCTTGTGTTATCGTGCATGTTATGTGTTATGCACCTATTATGTTTCACCCTTCTTGTGGGTTTTCCTTCGGGGTTCCTAGCGGGGCATTACAAAACTAATGTAAGTGATGGAAGGTGATAAATTTTTTAAAAGTGGTGGAGGTTATAATTAAGGATGATTAAATTTTGAATGTGTGGGGGATGGTTACGTAATTGGTGATGAATAAATTGAGATGTGTATGATGATTCTTCAATAGTGTGATAAGTCATGGTGGTGACGTATGTGTTAATGCATGGATTCATAATTAAAGTGCACGAGGGCTGGTTTTCTTAAATTCCAGTGCCTTTTTTGACATGATTTGAATATTTTTTGTACATTGGGTTTATGCAATTTAAAGGCTTTTATTTCTACTTGGAAATTAAATGATTTATTGCAAGTTTTGCATTTGTGCACATTGACCTTATCATAGATCTTAGTATAGCTATGGTAGAGTTCTCATGTTCAAACTTGTTACACGTGTGTAGGATAGAAGGTATGTCTTAACATTTATCTAATCATAATTACAAAGGAGTAGGTAAAATCCTTCAAAGATGAGAACCACATTTGCAAATATTTGGGTATTCATACAATTGATTTTAACGAGAGAAGAATATTTCCTAAAATCTTTATGACCATCTCATTGTAAAATTTTTAAGGACACTCTTGAAAATGAATAGGTGTCATGACGAGTTCCTATGTCATACGTGTATTCTTCTATTACTATCTTGAATGGTGAATTGGGATCTATAAGGATGCATTTGCAATGATTTGAATTAAGTCCAGTGATGGATAATGAGTATTGGTAATTGTTGTATGCAATTTCTTGTAGTTGAAATGTGATCACTACCTTGGATGGGGTTGGATCTTTATAAAAATGTAGTGTTGTAAATTGTATCCCTTAGTAATTTCACATCATTTTGGGCTCACTTTGGTGGTTATGCCTCATGCCCCTGATTTATGTTTGACTATGGTCAATCCATGACCATTTTTGGAAGTATAACATAATTTCATGCTCATTGACCTTTATGCCAACTCAGAAAACCTAGACTATAGTGCCTAGCACCATAGAACTCCTGGAATATAGTGCTTAGCACCATGGTCCAACCATTTTGAGCCCAAATTTGAACTCCTAACCTTTAGAAAAATAAGGAGCAAGAAAGTGCTCCCCAATGTTAAATCTTCTTCAAAATTCAAACCCCGAAAAATGTAAGTTGTGTATAAATTTAACTCCCTCTTTCATTTGAATATCCATCTCACAACAATTACTTTCCTATCATTTACAATTGAGCATTTCAATCACACATCTTCAAGGCAATTGAGGAGAAATATAAAATCAAGAATTCAAGTTCAACAATTATGATCAAGTTATGTGTTCCTCCATGAGCGAAGGCATGCATTAACACCTATCAAGAAACATCAATCTTTGTGTGAGGATTTAAGGAAAGTAGTTTTATATTAAGGTATCATTCATGAATTCAAGAATTTGCTTAAGGTTTTCAGCCTCTTCCATACTAGGCGTAAGCCATATTTCATTCATCATAGTTGTTATGGAAGTGGAAACACTTACCCAGGGTTTGCCTTATGAATCCCCCTTTCCCCTCTTTTCTATCTCCAGGTTACATATCCAACAATGGAAAGTTGCAAAATTACACAAGTAGACCGAGACATATAGTTCCAGATTTCAAACAGGCAAAAAATCCTAGGTATATGTTGATTTGCATGTAACCAACACTTTTTGGCCGGATTTTGGAGGGAAAGATCTACGAAGCATCCTGATCCAGAATTTGATGTTTTAATTGACATAAGAACCTCCAAGTATAGGGTGCCTAGGACACTTGACCAACATGTTTAGGCTTAGATTTCAGTGGTAGGTTCCTCTTTGTATCTTATTTCTAGATCTTTACTTTTCTGTTGACTTTCTGTTTTGTATCTGTCTATTTATGCTGAAGCTTATCAATTTTGCATCCTTTTACCCAGTTCTTGCATCTTCAATTGAATCATATCTAATGAAATAAAAAAGGGAATAGTTGATCACAATGCTCAACTCTCCTAATGAAGGTAAGCCTAATTGATTGTTACCCAATGAAAGAGTTTGGAAATGGTTCCTAGTTTGCATTCATAGGCTAGAGAACACTCATTTTCACAACATTTCAAAAAGAATGTGTTTTTGTAGTAACAATCAGATTTTCTAAAATATTTATTTGGAATCCCCAATGAGGAGATTTTGGAAGGTTTGTTGGTTTTGCATTATTTAATTGGTAAAAGGAATGATTTCTTATAATTCCCCCTTTCAGTACATGTTACCACTCACATGCAAATATTTAAGTTTTCTTATCTTGTTCCTAAATCTAAAAAATGCCAAAATTTTATAGTATGAGGGTGTGGGCAAATTTTTGGGATTGGGTGGGGTTCTTAGGAATTTGATTACCTTGACACACTTTCCTTGGTACTTCATTCCCAAAACCTATACTTTTTCTTGTTCATAAAATATTCAAACTTTACCATATTATCATCACGTTTTGTTCATTTCCCTCAACCCTAATTCCCTAGTTCTTGTGCTTTAGAAATTTAGATGTTCCTTCAATGGGTTACCTTTCCTTCATCCCCTATGTTACTACAATGTTTCTCACTTGTCTCTCATGGAATTTAGAACTTTTCCCCCTCCTTTTACTTTTTCTAAAGGAATTGATCACCTAAACCTTGAGATATATAGTATTGAATATGCTCGACTCTTGAACTTTACTATATTGTGTGCTCCCAAAATTTTCCCTACTAACATACTTAAAGGGTATATGATATAATGGAACCCTTGACACTAATCCTTACTCCTTTTTCACTCTTGAGCATGTGGAATATTTGGTTTACCATTCCATCACTTTGGTATTAGGGTTTTCATGTTCTAGATTCTTGATCAATACTAACATTATATATGTTGATATTTTATCCCTAGCCTCCCTCACCTTGTCATTTGTGGATCCCTAAACCTTTATATTTCTCACTCCCAAATGGAACTTGGAATCCCATTCTCCTTGATCCTAATCCATAGTCCATTCTACATCAACTATTGTTGAATTCTACTTTCCCCTCGTTGCATTAGGATTTTCCAATTCATTACCCCCACTCCTTCCTAATGAATTTTGATCCTTCCTGTATTGAGTATCTTCATATCACAATCCTTTCTCCTTCCTACGTTAGTTCTTACCAAATCCTAACCTCCTCTCCTTCCTACATCAGCCATCATTAAATCCTTATCCTTTCTCCTTAAATCATTTATCCCCAAATTTTAATACCTACTTCTCACCTATCTTATCATTTCTCCTTTTTTTGGCCCAAATATTTTTGCATCCCATTACATCTTGACATCCCTACATTTGGTTTTTCAAATCCTTAACTCTGGACCTTTTAAAATATTAATACAAACATACGACATATAAATCATTTGAATTACTTGTTAACTACCCATCCTCAGGCCTTGCATACATGCACTTTCTTGGAGCCCCACCTTTAGGCATGCATTTCCTTATATCTTTATCACTTAAACAATTTTTTTCTCCTACCACTCTACATGATCTTGGATGCCACTCATAGACTCTAGTGAATGTGATAAAAAAGACAAAATTTTTAAATTACTATCAATATATGTGGGTTTTGTATTGTGCCTCCAACCTCTATAATTTAGGTACCTTCCCCATTTATCTTCTTTTACCAATATATTAAATAAAAATCCACTTTGAATCATTTGATTACCAACGTTCAACTATTAGAAGTGAGGATGAAAAGCCTTGGGTTTTGGAGATAAAAGGATAAGACCCCATGGTAGTTTCCTAGACATTGTAGGGTGAAAACACTTTGATTTTCTATGTGCAATCTTACATAGAGGTTGCAATTTGTGTTGGATTTATAATTCACAATATGAAATAATATAAATACTATTTATTAATGCTTCTACGAATTATTTTATAGTTTATGCAATTTTTATTGTTAAATTTGAAATATTTCACAAGTTTTTGTTTAAGGTCATCATAGTTGTATTGGTACATGTGGCGATTGATTATGCTGTTGGGCTTAAATTTTGGTGACTTTTTTATTTGCGTCTTGCTCCTAGATCAATTGTTGTTGATACATGAGTGCAAGGGGTTGTAAGGAGGGGTACCTCCCTTGCGGGCTTTGCTCCTTGATCAGCTGGGGGTCCAGGGGGTAGCGTGCCTTGATGAGGGTTTTTGGGGTTAGCACCCCCAAAACAAAATTTTATTTATAATTTATCAATGTGAATCATTTATCATTTGGTCATAGATCTAATGTTGGATATTTTGTGTGCTCTTGTTTTCCCTAGAAGGCAACCCTATTTTATGAGGACATTGTATTTTCACTGGATATCATGTGGCAATTTTCTCTTCGCTGGATAATATAAAAGTGGACAGTTGTTTCTCTGGTGGATGTAGCCTCCATAGGGTAAAACACATTAAATATCTTTGTTATTTTTATTTTTTTAATTTTACCTCTCTTATTCTGCATTATATTAATATTGTTTATTGCTATATTCTTCCTTAAAACCCTAACAACTAGTATTAGAGCTGTGTATTTTTTAGTCATTTGGTATGAGATTTTAGATTTAAGTGGGATCAATGGTAGAAGAAGGCGATTGAGAATTTCAATGAACAAAACTATTAGCTATGGAAGATGCAAATGGAAGATTATCTATATCAAAAGGATCTTTATTTACTATTGGGTCGACAAGAAAATAAGCCAACAAATATGACAGATCCATAATGGGAGGTTCTCAATAGGAAGGCACTAGGATCAATATGGCTAGCTCGACATCATCAATGGCTTTAAATATAGAAAAAAATCAACAATGATGGGTTTGATGAAAAAAATAAACAAACTCTATGAGAAACTCTCAACCTCCAATAAGGTATTTCTTATGAAACATTTATTTAATATGAAGATGCCAAAAGGTGGGTCTGTTGCTGATCATTTGAATGAGTTTAACACGATCACTAGTTAGCTAAGTTATATTAAAGTAACTTTTGAGGATGAGGCTAGGTCTCTCTTGTTTTTGCGTTCATTTCTAGAAAGCTAGAATAGCTTGGTTATGGTTGCAAGTAATTTTGTCTCTGGTTCAAACACTTTGAAGTTTGATGATGATGTTGTTGTTATCCTTAATGAGGGAACACAATACAAAAGCACAGGTGAGACATCAAGTAATGCTTTGACTATTGAGAATAGGGGAGATAGATGGAAAGAAGAAAGAGACCAACAAATAATAGGAAATATAGGAAGGGCGGATCCAAATATAGGGTATGGTTGGAGGTCCTGACATTGTGGGAAGAAAATACTTCTGAAGAAAGATTGTTGATCTCAAAAAGGAAAACAAGGGGATGAACAATAAGAAAATAATAAGGTAGTAAATGTAGCAGGTGATGTGTTACAAGATGATTTGATTATTTCTTTAGATAATATATTGATTGTTGGGTGTTAGATTAAGGGGTTTCATTTCACGCCACACCCCATAAGAAATATTTTTTAGCCTATGTTCAAGGTAATTTTGGATAGGTTTATTTGGGTGATGATGAACCATGCAAATTTTTTGGCAAAGGCAACATACAAATGAATTATGAAATGAAAATTAATGATTGCTAAAATAGGTGAGACATGTTCTCTATTTGAGAACAAATCTGATTTTAGCAGGACAACTAGGAAGTGAAGGTTGCACAATTACATTTATAGACAATTCATGGGAGGCCACTAAATATTTATTGATTATAGCAAAAGGGGAAAAGGTAGGCACATTGTATTTATGTATTGGTAATTCTGATTATTCTATTTCTTAGCTTCCACATGAATAGATACAACTCTATGGCAAAATAGAATTGGGCACATGAGTGAGAAGGGATAAAGATTTTCCATTCTAGGAATTTATTGCTAGGTTTAAAGCAAGTTTATTTGGATTTTTGTGAAAATTATGTTCATGGAAAGCAAAAGAGGGTCATATTTCTTAGAGTTGGGAGGGAAAAGAAGAGTGAAAATTTAGAGCTTGTGCATTCAGATGTATGGAGACCAAGTTAGATATCATCTTTTGGTGGCTCTTATTATTATGTTACTTTTATTGATGATAAAATTAAAAAAAAAAAGTGTTTATTTCATTCCCAAAAATTTGATGTATTTGATACTTTTAAGAAATGGAAAGCTTTTGGTTGAGAATAAGATATGAAATAAGTTGAAGTGTCTTAGATCATACTACAACAAAGAATTTGATAGTTACTATTTATTCCATGGGATTAGTTGACAAAAACGGTTCTAGGAACACCACAAGAAAATGATGTTTGAAAGGATTAATAGAACAATCATGGAGCGTTCGAGGATTGCCATTACAATTTTGGGTAGATACTATGGATGCTATTGGGTACCTAATAAATAGAGGGCCTTCAAGTTCTTTAGATGGTGATATTTCAGAGGAATTAAGAATGAGTAAAAAGATAAACTACTCATGTTTGGAAGCTTTTGGCTGTGAAGCATTTGTCCATATTGACATATAAAATAGAACAAAGCTTAAGGCAAAATACAAGAAGTGTATTTTTAATGGATATGGAGTTGTAGGCATTTGCATGAAGATTGCATTAATGATATGTTATGTTGTCATTGATGTCAATTGAACCGGTAATGATACTATTGATATTGTTGTAATATTGAAACTGTAACCGGTAGGAAGAAATTGTGAGGAGAACTGGTAATCAGTGTAATTGTGTAAACCTTATCTATTGTTGTAACCGGTAAACCCTACCAGTTGTTTTTGTTAAACCCTAACCAATTAAGGTTGTTGAATTGGTTATGTTGGTTTATGATCTGATGTTGAGCAGTAATGATGGTGGCATGTATGATCATTGTATGAAGACAAGTTCAAATGTTTTGCGCCTTATTTATCTAGGGAATTAGCAAATACATTGCATCTAATGCAAAGCATGTGATGAGTTACTGAGCTCAATGGAGCGGTAATCAAGGAGCGGTTGAGGTTTTCTTGATTGATGTGTAGAGATTGCTATGTAATCCAATGGTCATACTTGAACCGACTTTTTTGTAATCTCTATGAGAGAATTAGGTTTTTGTTGTGTGGCTGACTATGTATTTGATCATGCCCTATGGGTACTACCCAACTAGTATGACACTTCTAACCAGAGGTGTATCTTCTTCTGGTGATTTGATGGTCACTTGCATTAACAAACACCACCTTAGTTAGGGTTTTATCATTGCGAGCATGTTAAACGTGTTGGCATTGACAAAACCAGTCAATCCAGAGAACTAGGATATGAGCTAAGATTTGCCATTGATGTCTAACACTGACCGGTGAAGTGGTATCAATAGAATGGTGTATTCCAATAAGAAAAGGTGATGAATTACAAACACATGGAAACAACACTGGAAATAGATGAACAAAAGTTCAATTAGCTCAAGGGAAGATAGACTAATCCAACCGGTCTGTCATTCAAGAAGATCGGTCATTTTGATGATGATGAAGTCACAAAAGATGACTCATACAAAAAGACTTGAGGTTATATGCAAACCTGATCCTCATTGGCAAACAGTGGAAGAGACTTGATGCTAGCACAAAAAACTGACAATCAAAGGATGAACCAGTAATATAGAAGTGCAGTGGTATACCGGTATGACAGAAGGAAGATAGGTGATCACCATAAATATTTTGAAATCTATGATTGCTTTGATTGAGGGAACACTTGAAGGTGTCGATAGAAAATGTATAAAGTATTTTTGAATTCATTCAGAAAGACTTGATCATAAAATTTATAAAAAATAGTTCTTGTAGAAGGCGATCCAAAGTGAAGAGCAGAGTGGGAGGAAGTGCTAAAAGGATTTAGTAGAGAAGAGGGTGTTTGAGGTAGAACGACTGAGTATAGAGCCGAGAGACAGAGGACTCTCATAGAGTGCAGAGCCTAAGGTAAGAGAATTGACAAAGTACAAATCTGAAGGTCAGAGGACTGGTAGAGTGCAGAGCCGAAGAAGAAAACCAGTGTTGTGCAGAGCAGACACAACCAATGTGGATAGAGTGTGATTCTCATTGTGATCTGGTCAAGCTATCTATAGGTAAGTTAGTAGATCATCCATTTTTTTCTTTCTAACCATTGCAACTTAAATCCCTTAATTGGGTGGACTTTAACAGGTCCCTTTTGTAAAATTCCTTAACCGGGTGACATCTTAATTGATGTTCTTAAGTCCTTTAATTAGGCTACCTTTAACAAGGTAAAGGCACTAACCGACCTTAAACAAAATCCCTTAACCGAGCGGCACCTAACAAGTGTCTTTGTAATCTCCTAACAAGGATGGCTCCTCACCAAGCGTACTCCAAAAGAGTACCAATTTTGTGAGTTCCTACTCACACCATGGTTTTCTCCCATTTGGGTTTCCATGAGATAACTCTTGTTGTCACTGTCAACTTTTCATGCATGCATATTCTACTTCAGTGATTAAGTATATTGATAAATATTAAATAAATGCATATTAGAGTTAAAAGTTTTAATTGTGAAAAACTAATCAAGTGTTGATTCACCCCTCCCCTCTCAACACCGATTGGGACTATCAATTGGTATCAGAGCATCAGGTCCTTAGAATTAGAAGAAGCTTAATCAACTGAAGGAAAGATCTAAGATGATGTGAAAGGAGGGTCCTAAGTTATCTAAGGAGAATTACACCTTATGGTGTGGAAGAATGAAACTTTATCTAATATCCCTAGGAGAACATTACTGGAATGATGTAAACACATAGTACATTGAACCTTCAGGGACTCTCACTCCAGATCAGATCAAGGAAAGACAAGCTAATACTACTGCTATGGATCTGATTGTCAGCACTCTTTCAGATAATGAATTTGCTGAGGTTCAAGATTTGAAAACAACTTTTCATATATGAAATAAGCCGAAGACAGTCTATGGGGGAGATCCTCATGTTCAAAAAGCTAAAGTAGATAGTCTGAGAGGAAAATATGATGAGATGAGGATGCAGGAAGGAGAAAAAATAGAGCAGTATAAGAGACAATAAAGGATGTAGTAAAATCCATTAAAAGTGCTGGAGGAAAGCTTGAGGAGGATTATGTGGTTAGAAAAACCCTGAGAACCTTGCTACCACGATATGCCATAAGGGTCTCTGCTATCTAGGAACTCGAATCCTTGGGAACAGTTAATGTATCTCTTGATTCACTGATCGGTAAGTTGATTGCTTTTGAATTGAGCAATTATGACAACAACGTACCAAATATTGATGCTTCTTTCAAAGTATCCATGATGCATGCACCAACAAGAAGAAGGAGATAAACCAAAAGTAGTTCTACTACAAGAATCAGTCATTCCCATGAAAGTGACAACCTGTTATCTGAGGAACAGGAGCAAGATGAAATTGAAGCTCTATTGGCAAGAATATTGCCAAGAGGAAAAGGAAAGTATAAAGGTAAATTACCCTCAAAGTGCTTCTCCTGTAATAAGATAGGTGATATTGCTTCAAGATTTCCTGACAATGATACAGATATCAACTATAATTTTAGAAGCTACATGGACAAGAGCAAGAAGGAATGTTATCTTGCAGAAGAAGGAGTCACTGATGAAGAATCAGAAGGATCTGATGGAGATGGAATTGCATTTATGGTAGTCAAGGAGGATAGCACAGAGGAAGGAGATATGGCACTAATTTCTAGTACAAATCGGTGTGGAGAATGGGTGATTGATAGTGGTTTCACTCACCACATGATCGATAACAACAACAAATTCTTCAGCATGGAGGGCTGCAATGGGGCAACAACGAGATTCAAAAATGATGCTCCTTGTGCAGTAAAAGGTAAGGGATCTATAGCCCTGAACGCCAAAATAAATTGTGATGATGTCTATTAGGTAGAAGGGATAAAATATAGTTTGTTAAGTGTTCCACAACTTAACAATAAGGGTTACCAGTTAGAATTCAATGAAAGAATATGCAAAATAAATGACAAATCAGGAAGTCTGATTGCTACTAGTAAACAGTCAGGAGGCAATTTGTTTCACCTAGACACCACCATAGGTAGTTGTCTAATGGCTAAGGTAGAAGACAGTTGGTTGTGGCACAAAAGATTGTGTCATGTTAACTTTGATATCATAGCAAAAGTCAGTAATACAGAGTCTGTTAGAGGTATGCCTAATATAGTGAAACCTGAAAATGCTATGTGCAAAGAATGTCAACTAGGAAAGTTGACCGGGTCTAGTTTCAGTAGTAAATCCTTTTCATCTAAAAAATGTGTTGGACTTAGTTCATACATACTAGTGCGGTCCTATGAGAACCAATATTTTCTATGGAGACCGGTATTTTATGTTGTTTGTGGTTGATTTCTCAAGAATGATGTGGGTTGTATTCTCGAAGGAAAAATTTGAATCCTTTCACATGTTTAAAGTCTTTAAGGTTCAAGTAGAGAGAGGAACCGGTAATAATTTGAAGTATCTGAGATCAGATAGAGGAGGAGAATTCACCTCCCAAGAGTTCATGAATTACTGCGAGGAACGAGGGATTATGAGACAAATGTTTGCACCCAGAACCCCTCAGCAGAATGGGGTTATTGAAAGAAGAAACATAACTCTTATTGATTGTGCAAGGACTCTGATGATACAAAAGGACATTCCACATATTTTCTGGAGAGAATCAATAAGCATTGTTGTATACACCTTGAACCGGATACAGGTAAAGAAATGGACAAATAAAACTCCCTATGAATTATGGTGTGGATACTCACCTAATGTTTGTTATTGCAAAGTACTTGGAAGCAGGTGCTATATCAAGAGGGATGAGTATACTGGAAAATTTGATCCCAAGAGTGATGAAGGAACCTTCTTAGGTTTCTCCACAAAAATTAAGGCATATCAGTGTTTGAACAAATGGACCGGTAAGATTGTGGAAAGTGAAAATGTCAGAGTAGATGAGTACTCTGAGAAAAATGAATAGGATAGTAAGAGTGAACTAGAGGACTATAAAGGGTTTGAGTCTAATGTACCGATGTAACCTACTGAAGAAGACCTTGTTGAAGTGGCACATGAAGAAGCCTGTGAAGTAGAACCTGTACAACCGGTTGAAGAAGCTCCAAGAAGTGAACCGGTATTGGCTAAGTATGTTAGAAACAATCACTCTGTAGAAAATATCATCGGTGACAAAAATGCAAGAGTTCTAACCAAAAGAAGAGAAAGAGAGAATGGTTGTATGCTCTCCATATTTGAGCCCAAAACAACAAAGGAGGCTCTTAACATATGATGACTGGGTCAAAGCTATGGAAGAAGAACTAGAGTAAATTGAGAAAAATGATACATGGGCTCTGTTGGTATTATGGATGTGTTGCATTGGTTTTGTCATTGATGTCAACACTTATCAACACTTATCCTTCTGGTGATCTTTGGTTATGTTGAACCGACACATTATGTTCATTGGCATGTTCAATAACTTATGCACAGTTACCGATATATCACTTACCGACAGGTTATATTGCTCACCAGCATTGAAGATATTTGCTATTACCGGCAAATTGGTCTAGGTTATGGACCCGCGTGCATTATCTATTCTAGATCAACACAACACATTATGTAGATGATTTAATTAATTGGATATTGCTGTAATTATATTGAGCCGAAATGATGCATCACATCTTGACTTATTTGTAATTGATTTAATTGTAATATTCTTTGTTAGCCGACCTACACATTTGGTCTTAGGTTTTGGTATATATGTAAGGTCTCATTTGTGAGATAGGATATGATATGAGCATAGCAGAAAAAGGTTATGGTATGTGTGAATATTGAAGGTCATATGAACAAACTATAAAGAAGGTTTAAAGAAGGTTTGAAGGTGATTATTAGAGCTTAACCGGTGCTGAATCCAACATTGAAGATGCTACTTTGAGAAGTACATTATCATTGGATTTAACCATCCAATTGTAGTCAGTGTGACTCCTATTTTGTGTTTGAGTAGTGAGCTCTAGGCGATTGGTCTTTCTGCATGTGCAGACCCCATTTGTATACACATTTGAATTGCATTGGAAGAGACATATGGCATGTTACAAAGAATGGTTATGTTGGTCCTACATAGAATCAATCTAATCCACCAACATTGGGTAAGGATCAAGAGAATGATTGCAAAGCAAGAGAAGCACTTTTGAGTGCCTTGTCAGATCAATAAATCATAGGATTATCAGACCGACCTACTGCTAAACCTATTTGGGATAAATTGGAGACATTGAATGAAGGAGATACCACTATCAAAGTTGCAAAACTGGAATGCTTCCGGGTCAGGTATGAAAATCTCAAAATGGAAGAAGATGAAAGAATTTTTGCTTTTATGGAAAGGGTTAATGAATGTTTTAGGAATAAAATGTTGTGGAGGTTCCTTAAGTGAAGATGAAACTATTTCTAAAGTTTTAAGAGCATTTCCATCAGCATACAAAATGAAAGTAACTGCTATTAATGAGTTGAGAACAATGCCTAATACATCAGTATCTAGAGATACTGTGGTTGGAAAACTTTTAACATTTGAGCTTGAGTAATTTGGTCCTGTTGCTACAATTAAGACAGATTTAGCCTTCAAAGCATCATCATCTGCATCATCACCATCATTATCTGACAAATCTAATTGGAAAGCACTTTATGCAAGAGAACTTGAAGATATCAGGAAGGAAAATGAAGAACAAGAACTTGAAGCACTATTTGCAAGGAAACTGCCTAGAGGTCCTATTGGAAGTAAGTATGAAGGTAAAGCACCATTTAAATGTTTCAACTGCAATAAAATTGGTCATATGGCATCTAGATGTCCTGATAGACATGCAAGATTGAGAGAAGAAGCTAAAAGAACATATAAGCCTAACCCTGAATATCAGAGATATAGATTTAAGAGGAATATAGATAAATCATGTTACTATTTTGATGAAGGAGTTACTGATGATTTTGATGAAGAACCGATAGACAATGGATGGGCTTTTGCTGCAATAAAAGAAGATCAACCGACACCTACTATTCCACCGGTAGAGCAGGCCCTGGTAGCTAAAATTGAAGAAAAGGATGAATGGATTATTGATTCCGGATGTTCACATCATATGACCGGTGATAAAAGTAAATTCTTATCTTTTCAGGAGTACAAGGGAGGTCTAGTAAGATTTGGGGATGACAAAGCTTGTTTGATCAGAGGAAAAGGCACTATATATTTTGATGGTAAGCACAACATTGACAACTTTTATTATGTTGAAGGTTTGAAGCATAATCTTTTGAGTGTTGGTCAATTAGTTGAAAAGGGATTTTAGTTACAATTTAAGAATGGTAAATGCAAAATCATGAATAGAACTGGTTTGGAGATTGCAATCGGTAATCAGACTAGAGGTAATATCTTTCATTTGAATAACAATCAAAAGACATGCTTGATTGCACATATTGATGAAAGTTGGTTATGGCATAAGAGACTCTGTCATGTCAATTTTGATTGCATCAGAAAGATCAGTTCAACTAAGGCAGTAAGGGATTTACCTAAGATTGTAAAACCTCATAATCCGGTATGTAAGGAATGTCAAATGGGAAAACAAGTTAGAACAACTTTTACGAGTATTTCTGAGAAATCCAATAATGTTCTTGATTTAATTGACACTGACTTATGTGGTCTGGCAAGAACTAGAAGTCTATAGGGAGATAGATACTTTATGCTAATCATTGATGATTATTCTAGAATGTGTTGGGTTACTTTTGTCGGGGAGAAATCAGAAGCTTTTGGGAAATTCAAACTATTCAAGGCAATGGTAGAGAATGAAACCGGTAAGAAAATCAAATGTTTAAGATTAGATCAAGGAGGTGAATTTACATCTAAGGAGTTTAATACATTTTGTGAAGTGAATGGAGTTAGAAGACACCTATCAGCACCCTGGACACCTCAGCAAAATGGAGTTGTGTAAAGGAAGAACATAACTATTCTGGATGTAGCCAGAAGCATGATATTAGAAGAAAATCAACCTCATGTGTACTAGAGAGAAGCAGTGAATACAACATTTTACACTTTCAAAAGAGTTCACATCAAAGGTAAAACCGGTAAGGCACCTTATGAACTATGGTTTGGTAATATTCCTACTCTTAAATACTTCAAAATATTTGGAAGCAAATGCTATATTAAAAGAAATGAGTACGTTGGTAAATTTGATCTTAGAAGTGATGAAGGAATATTTCTTGGTTATTCATCTAAGAGAAAAACATATAGATGTTTTAATAAAAGATTGCATAAAATCATTGAGTGCAAATGTGAAGATAGATGAACAATTTAGAAGAAATTCTAGGTCTATGGATTCTGAATAGGCAGTTGAGATGATCATAAATGAGCCTATACAAAGTGCACCGGTACAGGATGTGGATACAGTCACATCAGCATCATTAGAGAATTCCGTAGTGACTAAAGAATAGGAGAAAGTGAACACACCCAGGTATGTTAGACCGAATCACTCTGAAAGTCAGATAATTGGGAATATTATCAAGGTGTTATGACAAGATGAAGACTGGCAAATGAAGAGGTATGCTTAATTTCTCAAATTGAACCATCATCTGTTATTGAGGCATGTGAAGCTAAACATTGGATTAAAGCTATGGAAGATGAATTAGAACAAATTGAGAAGAAGAATACATGGACATTGGTTCTCCAGCCTAAAGATAAAAATGTAATTGGAATTAAATGGGTATTCAAAAATAAACTTAATGAAGATAGTAAGGTAATCATAAAAAAAGCAATATTATTGTTTAAGGGATATTCATAGAAAGAGGGAATTGATTACAATGAAACCTTTGCATCGGTAGCTAGAATTGAGGCAGTCAGATTATTTCGTGCATTTGCAACACACAAGAAATATAAAGTATATCAAATGGATGTAAAATGTGCATTTCTGAATGGTTATCTTGAAGAGGAAGTTTACATTGAACAACCTGATGGATTTTTATTGACAAATGATAAAGATATGGTTTGTAGATTAAGGAAAGCTTTATATGGATTGAAACAAGCTCCTAGAGCTTGGTATGCTAGGTTGGACAAATATCTTTTGAAGCTTGGTTACACTAAAGGTAATGCTGACATCAACTTATATTTCAAAGTGACTAATGATGACATCTTGGTTATTGAAGTTTTTGTTGATGATATCATTTTTGGAGGAGAAGATGGATTGTGTAAAGACTTTTCTAATAAGATGCAAGAAGAATTTGAAATGTCTATGATTGGGGAGATAAAATTCTTTTTAAGAATGCAGATTTCACAGACTCATAAAGGTATATTCATATGTCAAACAAAGTACTTGATGGAACTACTGAAGAAATTTGGTATGGAAAACTCTAAACTGGTAAGTACTCCTATGACTACAACTGATAAAATGACATTGAAGGATGATTCAACTCCTGTTAAACTAACAAGATATAAATCTATGACTAAAGGTTTACTATATTTAACACAAACAAGACCTAATATAATGAATGCAATATAAATTGTTTCAAGATTTCAGAGTAATCCTAAAGAAAATCATGAATTAGCAGTGAAAAGGATTTTTCGGTATCTACAAGGCACAAAAAATCTTGGTTTATGGTATCCTAAAGATGAAAATTTTGATTTATGTGCATACACTGATGCAAATTGGGCAGGAGATGTAGATGACAGAAAGAGCACCATCGGTGGGGCATTCTTTCTTGGTAGCAGATTGATTTCATGGTTGAGCAAGAAACATAGTTGTACATCATTATCAACAGCAGAATCAGAATATGTTGCAGCAACAACAAATTGTACTCGGGTATTATGGATTAAGAAAATGTTGAAGGACATTAAGGTAAAATGCAGAGAACCTATAATCATTTATTGTGATAATTCAACATCAATTGATATATCTAAGAATCCGGTATTTCACTCTAAAACTAAACATGTTTCTATCAAATAGAATTTTTTGAAAGAGAATATTGAAGCAAAAGAAGCGAGATTGGTTTATGTGAATACTAAAGAGCAGATTGCAGATATCTTTACTAAGCCTTTGCCTAAGGAAACTTTTGAATGTATCAGAGAGCAACTTGGGGTTATACCCTCACCGGTAGAGGCATAGACAGTTGATGATTGGCATCAAACCGACAAAATTAACAGAGAAATTTTTTTTCCGGCTTTGATGGAGCAGAGCTACTTCTCAAGGGGAGTAGTTGGTTATAACAATTGGTTATTGTAAATTGGTTTAATGAATTGGTTGTATCTGGTATTTGTATTTCTTTGGCATTTGATGTCAAAGGGGGAGAGATATCTATGGAAAAGCTTTGTATTTAGGAATCATTATCCTAGGGGGAGTGATTATACAAATGCAGAGATGATTTGTATTTTGATTTCTGGTACTGATCTATCCCGGAGATTGTTGGTTTTTGGTTTTTGGCATTCTATTTTGGCACTTAGATGTTTTTCCATCTTGTGTTGCCATCAATGCCAAAGGGGGAGATTGTTGGTATTATGGATGTGCTGCACTGGTTTTGTCATTGATGTCAACACTTATCCTTCTGGAGATCTTTGGTTATGTTGAACCGACACATTATGTTCACCGACATGTTCAGTGACTTATGCACAGTCACCGGTATAACACTCACTAGCAGGTTATATTGTTCACCAACACTGAAGATGATCTGTTATCATCTGTAGATCACTTGGTTATGTCTTGAACACTTGGTTTTGGTATTTTGGTTATTGGTCTAATTGGGTTGACATATTTGCTGTTACCGACAATTGGTCTAGGTTATGGACCTAATTAATTGGATATTGTTGTAATTGTATTGAGCCGACATGATGCATTGCATCTTGACTTATGTAATTGATTTAATTGTAATATTCTTTGTTAGCCGACCTACACATTTGGTCTTAGGTTTTGGTATATATGTAAGGTCTCATTTGTGAGATAGGATATGGTATGAGCAGAGTAGAAAAATGTTATGGTATGTGTGAATATTGAAGATCATATCAGCAGACCATAGAGAAGGTTTAAGGAAGGTTTGAAGGTGATTATAAGAGCTTAACCGGTACTGAATCTAGCATTGAAGATGCTACTCTGAGCAGTACATTATCATTGGATTTAACCATCCAATTGTAGTCAGTGTGACTCCTATTTTGTGTTTAAGTAGTGAGCTCTAGGTGGTTGGCCTTTCTGCATGTGCAGACCCCATTTGTATACACATACTATCTGTAGTAGTATCATCTAATTGTGGGTAAGGTTTCCCACTGTGGTTTTTCCCCTTACAGGGTTTCCACGTACAAATCTCTATGTTATGTGTTGTGGATGTTGTTTCTCTTTTGTTCTATGTATTAAGTTTCATCAGTATTGATATTAAATGTTAAACTGTTAACCAACATTAAGTTTGGTTTATCGGTATTAAGTATCAAGTTTGATTAAGTTATATTTGGTTTGAAATTAATAGACAACTGATTCACCCCCCCCTCTCAGTTGCCTTTGGTTCCTAACACGCTCTAGTGCCTAGACCGGAAAACAAAAATATGATAGGCACTAAGTGGGTGTTCAAAAATAAAATGGATGAAACCGGTAAAGTGATAAGGAACAAAGCAAGATTAGTTTGTAAGGGCTATGCTCAAGAAGAAGGTTTGGACTATGGAGAAACCTCCGAACCGGTGGCCAGGCTGGAAGGGGTCAAAATTTTGCTGGCCTATGCTGCTTACAAAAAATTTAAAATTTATCAAATGGATGTCAAATCGACATTCTTAAATGGTGTGTTAGAGGAAGAAGTTTACATAGAGCAACCAAAAGGGCTTGCATCTGAAGATGGAAGAAATATGGTGTGCAGGTTACAGAAGGCTCTATGGGCTGAAACAAGCACCGAGAGATTGGTATGAGAGGTTGCACTCATATTTGCTAGGCATAGGGTTCAAAAGAACCAGTGATAACAATAACATGTATTTGAAGAGTGGAGCTGAAGGAAAACATCTAATTGTTGAGATATTTGTAGATGACATCATCTTTGGAGGAGATGATGAGATGAGAAGAAGCTTTGCAGAACAAATGAAGCAAGAATTTGAGATGTCCATGATTGGCGAGATAAAGTTTTTTATTGGCCTGCAACTCTCACAGCTAAAGAATGGCATCTTCATCAGTTAGACTAAGTACATAAGGGAAATTATGAAAACTTTTGGAATAGAAGATTGCAAACTTGTTGGAACTCCAATGGTTTTAGGTTGCAAGCTCTCTAAATATGATGAGGTTGAAGAAGTGAATGAGACACTTTACTGGGTCCATGATCGGTAAGTTGCAATATGCAGTACATAGTAGATTAGACATAGCACAAGTTGTTAGCTTGGTTGCCAAATTTTATGCAAATCCAAAAGAGACTCACATGGTGGCAGCCAAGAGAATATTTAAATACCTCGAGGGGAATGATGAGTATGGTCTCTGGTATCAACATAAGGGAGACTTTAGCTTAAGTGTATTGACTGATTTAGATTGGGCAGGGAACATTGATGAAAGAAAGAGCACTAGTGGAGCTGCATTCTTTCTTGGAGATAGGATTGTATCTTGGACAAGCAAGAAACAAAACTCCATATCTCAATCCACAACTGAAGCTGAGTATGTAGCTACTGCATTCAACTGCGCACAGATAGTTTTGATCAAGCAATTGTTGGAAGGTACCCAAGAAAAGGTGATTGGGCCGGTAGTGATTCATTGTGACAACACCAGTGTCATTGACATATCCAAGAATCCGGTGATGCATTCCAAAACAAAGCACATAGCCATCAAATATCACTATCTAAGGGAACAAGTTGAGGAAAAGGAAGTGGTGTTGGAATATATCCCAACAAAAGAGCAGGTGGCTGATATCTTCACCAAACCACTATAGAAGGACACCTTTGAATATTTGAGAGGTAATTTGGGGGTGATGCCCCTACCTATAGTAAAGTAAGAAAAAAGGGCTCTATATAAATTTGGTATGATTTTTAAAAAAAATTCTAAGACTAGATTGATAAATGTGGACTACTCTGGTTAGGGGGAGCAGTCTTGTAAGTGTACTGAAATGAATATTTGGCATTATTGTCAAAAGGGGAGATATGATTATAATGTTTTAAGCATTGGTAAGCAATGGTTGAGCTAAAGTTGCAAGTTGTTGAAAATAGAGTTTTACCAGTGTTAGGGGGAGATACTCATTACTCAGGGCAAAAGTAATGAGTGGCACTGAAATGAAACTGATAAGACAGATTATGAAGTGTTGCCATCAATGCCAAAGGGAAAGATTGTTGGCATTGACAAAACCGGTCAATCCAGAGAATCGATATATGAGCTAAGATTTGTCATTGATGTCTAACATTGACCGATGAAGTGGTATCCGTAGAATGATGTATTCTAGTAAGAAAAGGTGATGACTTACAAACACATGGAAACAACACTGGAAAAAGATGACCAAAAGTTCAATCAACTCAAGGGAAGTAGACTAATCCAACCGGTCTATCATTCAAGAAGATCAGTCACTCTGATGATGATGAAGTCACAAAAGATGACACATACAAGAATACTTGAGGTTATATACAAACCAGAACCTCATTGGAAAACAGGGGAATAGACTTGATGCTAGCACAACAAACTGACAATCAAAGGATGAACCGGTAATATAGAAGTGCAGTGGTATACAGGTACACCAGCATGACAAAAGGAATATAGGTGATCACCATAAATCCCAGAGCGGTGATCAATTATTCAGTTGTGGTGGCAAAAGGTAAGTTGGTGAGCTTGTGTTTACGCCAAATCATAAGTTCGTAAGGTCAACTTCAGTTATCATGCAGTCAAGTATGATAACCTGTGTATTTTTTGGTTCGCACTTAATTGACTGAACTCAACCCATAAGTTACTATCTTTGGAAGATGCGGTGGCAAAATTCGTTGAACACTTGGTGGAATTTCTATAGGGCACGCTGAGAAAGAGCGGGAGATTTTGAATTTGAAATCTTCCAAAATCCGTGATTGCTTTGATTGAGGGAACACCTAGAGGTGTAGGCAGAAAAATGTATAAAGTAATTTTGAATTTCAAAAAGACTTGATCATAAAATTTGCAAAAAGCAGATCTTGTAGAAGGCGATCCAAAGTGAAGAGCAGAGTGAGAGGAAGTGATAAAAGGATTTAGCAGAGCAAAGGGTGTTTGAGGTAGACCAACAGAGTTGAAGGTCAGAGAATCGACAAAGTACAGAGCTAAAGGTCAGAGGACCAACATAGTGCAATGTTGAAGAAGAAAACCGATGTTGTGTAGAGCAGACGCAACTGGTGTGGATAGAGTGCGATTCTCATTGTGATCAGATCAAGTTATCAATAGCTTAGTTAGACGATCATCCATTTGTTTCTTTCTAACCATTGCAACTTAAATCCCTTAACCGGGTGGACTTTAACAGGTCTCTTTCGTAAAATCCCTTAACTGGGTGACATCTTAATTGATGTTCTTAAGTCCTTTAATTAGGCTACCTTTAACAAAGTAAAGGCACTAACCAACCTTAAACAAAATCCCTTAACCAAGTGACACCTAACAAGTACAAATTTTGTGAGTTCCTACTCACACCGTGGTTTTCTCCCATTTGGGTTTCCACGAGATAAATCTTGCTGTCACTATCAACTTTTCATCCATACATATTCTACTTCAGTGATTAAGTATATTGATGAATATTAAATAAATGGAGATTAGAGTTAAAAGTTTTAATTGTGAAAAATTGATCAAGTGTTGATTCACCCCTCCCCTCTTAGCATTGGTTGGGACTAACAAAACACGTTGTCAATACTCGCCACCCTTGCTCGACTTGTACATACTAGAGTTCAACTGACTCACATGACACATAACATTTATGCATAGTTGACCCACTAGCTCTTGATCCATTTAGTTACAAATTGTCTTATGTCTACTAATTATTGGTCTTCAATAAATTTCATGATAAAATTACTTTAACGACCAACCTATTGTTGTCTACCATCTCTTAACAAACTCAGTTGTCTCAAGGATACCATTAGCTAAGTTATTAATTACACGTTGCTTTGATGAACAAGAAAATACAATCCCAATTATTAGGGAATTTGGTTCAGTTTCCTATCTCTAAGGTTTAGGTGGCAAGCTCGAGATTGAGTATCAAACCTAGTAGCTTTGATACCATATCTAATAACCAGAGATTCTAAAATAGATAATGTATAAAATTTTCCAAAATCTAAGAAAATGAATTCATGCATTGCATGTTTAGTTGAATATAAAACCGTTAATAACTAACTTTCACTTCAACTAACTAGCCATTTTCAAAGAAAGGAAAAATAACTAACATCTCATCAACTTTATATTTTTAAGAAAATAAAAAGAAGGGTTAAGAAGTACAAAATAATGAACTTTTCGATGAACAAATGCTTACTCAATACAATTAGGAAAGGGGGAGCATCACCAAGGGATTTTTTGCTCAACCACAAATATAATTCCCTTGTGCCACTTCCTACTGGAAGAGTTCAACCTTTTCACATGGAAATAAAATAGAAATTAGAATGAATGCCAATAAGCCGCCGAACTTCGTGTTTAGAATCTACACAGACTAACCAGTCATACACTATAGTTATTCCCCTAACTTACATGACACTTTGGCTAGTGTTGTATCTGACTATAGAGAACTGATAGATGCATGCTGATTATAGCACCACCTTGGTCAAGATTTCATGATAATCACATAGGAGTGTAGTCAATGTCCATCGCCCTTACTCGGCATAAGGAATGAATAGTTATATACTTGAAACTTACCCTTGGGTCCATCTGACCATTGGTAAACTTTAAAAATAAAAAAAACATGGTGGATAGAGGTATAATCCTTCCATAGGAATCAACATAAGACCTTACTTAGTTTAGGGTTTAGGTTAACATACTAAGACCCGGTTATGATAGATATATCAAGCTATTCATGGTTATTGTTTCCAAATAGAGCATATTTTTTTTGCCTTGATCAACTATCAAATACTAATAGAACATAACAAAATTAATAGTGGTAAATGGTCTGTCTTGACCCACATTCACAATGGATTGAACCACATACATAACGCCATTTAGAACAATATAATACAAGAACATAGTTTGATTTGTTCCATAATCAACTAAAGAAAAACAAAATAGAGTACCCAAAGTAAGTAGTCTGTCTTGATCACAACAATAAAAGTAATCAAAGCAGTTAAGCATGGAAACGTATGCTAGAATAGATAACTCGACTTTAGTACATGGTTTTGAACTCTACAAATTTCATTCAACTTATTACAAGACAATCACATTCCTCATATACTTGGCTTAATGGAGTATGCAGAATCCCTTCCATCGATACTGTGATCTAGTATGTGGAAGGTATTTTGTGTAGTACCCCTACTCGTTTGAACTCATTAGACTCATTTTTATTATTGTTTACTTTCAATGGATACATTACCATGATATGTTATTAAGGCTTATATGACATTATTTCATGCTTTATCTAGATATGAGATGCATAATTTAATTGTAGTATTTCAGTACTTGTGATTTATGGAATTTTATGGATTATTGCTATATACTAACACTTTACTTTATCTATGCAATGTGTAATTTTATGTTGTGTGTCTGCGAGTGTATTGGATGCAAGGGGACGATTTTCCTTCACTCATTTCGATGAGACAGGGTGTTAGGGTTTCAAGCAGATCCGAAGCAAATATGAACTAACAATTATATGCAAATTTAAATACAAAAGATAAAGAAATAAAACAGGACACAGATAACACAGAGATTTAATGTGGTTCACCCAGAATGGGTTACGTCCACCATACACAGCCGTCCAATCTTTCTTATTATCTAGCAAAAACAATACATCAACCTTACAATGCCTTAAGCATCCCAGCCGCTTATAACATGCGTTTTTAGGGCAACAAACAAAGTCGGCCTTTTTTAGGGTTTTATTACAATGTCAGTTTTCATCAACAAAAAATGGCAAAATTTTTTTTTCTCGGGGGCTGCCGCCCCCGAACCCCTGCTCGAGGCCCGGCCCGGCCCCAGACCCCGGCGAGGATACGTGCTGAGTGTACAGTACTTTGCTGATCAGTCACCATATTTTAACAATCTCCCACTTGGAGACTAATCAGGCTCCACACCGAACAATCTCCCACTTGGAGACTGAAACTACACGACACCACTGTACATGCAACATCCGCTGGATAAAACACTAGGACTTGACTGGTATAAATTCCACAATTATCAATCAAGAAGACCAACAGAAACTGATGAAGAAATCAACTTCTCCTGTGGAACTGCCTTTGTGAACATATCGGCAGGATTCTCACTTGTGTGAATCTTCTCAAGCCGTAATTGACCCTCCTCCAAAATAGTCCGGATGAAGTGGTACCTGAGCTGAATGTGCTTTGTCCTTGAATGAAAAGCAGAGTTCTTCGCAAGATGAATGACACTCTGGCTATCAGTATACAATGGGCTATCCTCTTGTGTCTGACCCAATTCCTTCAGAGAACATTGCAACCAAATCATCTCTTTGCTGGCTTCTGTAGCAGCAACATACTCAACTTCAGTGGTTGAAAGTGCAACAACCTTTTGCAACCTAGAAATCCAACTGACTGCAGTTCCCCCTATAGTAAAAACATACCCTGCAGTACTCCTCCGTGAATCAATATCACCCGCCAGATCAGAGTCAACAAATCCACTTAGAGCAGCAGTAGATCCTTTGAAACATAATGCCTTTGTAGTAGTTCCTTTCAAATACCGAAGAATCCATTTCACAGCATTCCAATGTTCCATACCCAGATTACTCATAAACTTGCTCACAACTCCCATTGCATGTGCAATATCTGGCCTTGGGCATACCATTGCATACATCAGACTGCCAACAGCTGATGAATACAGGATGTTAGACATTTTATTAACCTCTTCCTGTGCCTTTGGGCACATCTCCTTAGTCAATTTGAAATGACTAGCCAAAGGTGTACTAACTGCTTTTGCATCCTGCATGTTAAATCTTTTCAACACCTTCTTTATATACTCACTTTGGGACAAATTCAAGGTTCTATTTTTCCTGTCCCGTGTAATCCTCATATCGAGAAATTGCTTAGCTGCACCCAAATCCTTCATAGAAAATGACCTAGATAATTTCTGTTTAAGATCATTTATATGTTGCATGTTAGACCCAGCAACAAGCATGTCATCAACATAAAGCAACAGGATAATATAACTGCCATTATCAAATCTCTTAAAATATACACAATGATCAGAATGACATCTATGATAACTGTGTTCAGCCATGAAACTATCAAATTTTAAATACCATTGTCGGGGTGCTTGCTTTAGGCCATACAGACTTTTCTTCAACCTGCACACCAAGTTCTCCTTACCTTTGACCTCATATCCCTATGGTTGCAACATGTAAATTTCCTCCTCCAAATCTCCATGGAGAAAAGCTGTTTTGACATCTAATTGTTCAAGATGTAAATCATTTGCAGCCACAAGACTAAGTACAGTTCTAATTGAAGTCATTTTTACAACTGGAGAAAATATTTCATCATAATCTATACCCTTTTTTTGTGCAAAACCTTTTACCACAAGTCTGGCCTTATATCTTTTCTGACCTCCTTCCTCCTCCTTCAGCCGATAAACCCATTTGTTAGGCAAGGCTCTTTTTTCTACAGGTAAAGGGACTAAGTCCCAAGTCTTATTTTTCATCAAGGAGTCCATCTCCTCTTTCATGCCTAGTTGCCACTGTTGTTTGGCATCCACCTGCATTGCTTCTTCATATTCTTCTAGTTCACCAGAATCCGTTAATAAAATAGAATACAAAGAAGGAGAAAATCTTTCAGGGGGTATACTTGTCCTCGTAGAACGTCTAACACTTGCAAGAGTTTGTGGAACAATCTGTTGTTGCTGAGCATCAGGTACCTGTGGCATTTCATTTTTAGGAATCTCATCCAACACCACATATTCTTGTTTGTCCTGTTCATGCTTCTTTTCCTGCATCTGTTCTTTATACACAACCTTCTCATTGAATATAACATCTCTACTTCTAATTATTTTCTTATTTTCAAAATCCCATAACCGATAGCCATATTCATCTATCCCATATCCAATGAAGGTACATTTCTGAGATTTAGCATCAAGCTTGGTTCTGTTTTCTTTATCAACATGGACAAAAGCTTCGCAACCAAAAGTTTTTAGAAAATAATAATTTACCTTTTTACCAGTCCATGCCTCCTCTGGAATACCACCATCCAAAGGGGTTGAAGGTCCTCTATTTATCAAATAGACAGCAGTATGTACAGCATCTGCCCAAAAATGTAAGGGCAATCCAACATGCAATCTCATGCTCCTCGCACGTTCCATGATGGTCCTATTCATTCTCTTTGACACACCATTTTCCTGTGGAGTTCCTGGAACTGTCTTCTGCTTTCGAATCCCATTTAAGGAACAGTAATCTTCAAATGCTTTGCTGCAATACTCACCTCCATTATCCGATCTGAGACACTTCAACTTTTTTCCTGTCTCATTCTCAACCAAAGTTTTCCATTTCTTAAAAGTTTCAAAAACATCTGATTTTTGTTTTAGGAAATATACCCATGTTCTTCTAGTTGAGTCATCAATAAAAATAACATAATAACAAGAGCCACCAAGAGAAGATACCTGAGCCGGTCCCCATACATCTGAATGTACAAGCTCTAACTTCTCACTCTTCTTCTCTTTCCCAACCTTGAGAAATCTGACTCTTTTCTGTTTACCATAAACACAGTTTTCACAGAACTCTAAATCAATCTTCTTTAGTCCTGGCAATAGATTTTTGGAGTGAAGGATTTTCATCCCTTTCTCACTCATGTGCCCAAGCCTATGGTGCCACATTATCGAATTTGTTCTTGCAACATTTATTGTTGTTGTCCCTGCAGTAACTTTATCTGTAGTAGCTAAGGTAGAGTAAGTGTTACCAGTACACAGATATAATGTGCCTACCTTCGCACCTTTAGCTACTACTAATGATCCTTTAGTGACCTTCCACATACTGTCTGAGAAGGTAACTATGCAACCTTCACTACCTAGTTGCCCTGCAGAAATTGAATTTCTTCTTAAATTAGGAACATGTCTTACCTCCTGCAGAAACCAGTCATTACCATTCTGCAACTTGATCTTTATCTTTCCTTTTCCAATAATTTGATAGGGCTCATCATCACCCAAATATACCTGTCCAAAATCACCTTGAACATAATCTAGAAAATATTTTCTATGGGGTGTAGCATGAAATGAAGCCCCAGAATCTATTACCCAGGAATCATTAACACTATCCAAACATAAGATTAAAGCATCTTGTAAAGTATTACTTGCAATATTAGCTTCTTTACTGTCATTTTCATTTTTGTCTCCTTCTTTGTTTTTTCGAGACCAACAGTCTTTCTTTAGATGACCAGGCTTTCCGCAGTACCAACAATCTTTCTTTCCTCTAGATTGAGAGCGTCCTTTCTTTGACTTCCCTAGTGACTTTTCATTCCCAGGGTCTTTTCCTCTTTCCTTTGATCTTCCTCTGTTCTCCACATTCAAAACACTACCCGATGATGTTGGAGTCTCACCTGTGCTTTTCCTTCGCATTTCCTCGCTTAGGATAACACCAACAATATCATCAAATACCAAAGTATTTTTACCAGAGACAGAGTTACTTACAGCCATAACCAAGCTATTCCAGCTTTCTGGCAAAGAACATAAAATCAAGAGAGCCCTAACCTCTTCTGCAAAGGTAATTTTTACTGAAGACAATTGACTGGTAATTGTATTAAATTTATTTAAGTGCTCCGCTACAGATCCTCCCTCACTCATTTTCAAATTAAACAAACGCTTCATAAGAAATACCTTATTCGAAGCTGAGGGTTTCTCATACAACTTAGCCAATGTTGCCATCAAATCTACAGTCGTTTTTGCTTCTGTTATGTTGAATGCTACAGACGACGCAAGGCACAATCGAATGGATCCCAGTGCCTTTCTATCTAAAATGTCCCACTCTTCATCTGATATTGTGGTCGGTTTCTTTGCCTTTCCTTCCAATGGCCGCCACAAATCCTTTTGATACAGGTAATCCTCCATCTGCATTTTCCATAACTGATAATTCTGGCCGTTAAACTTTTCGACCTTGAATTTGGAATCCTCCATTGCTCCCACTCAAATCTGAAAGTCCTGCCAATTTACAGAAAACCTCGCTCTGATACCAATTGTTAGGGTTTCAAGCAGATCCGAAGCAAATATGAACTAACAATTATATGCAGATTTAAATACAAAAGATAAAGAAATAAAACAGGACACAGATAACACAGAGATTTAATGTGGTTCACCCAGAATGGGTTATGTCCACCATACACAGCCGTCCAATCTTTCTTATTATCCAGCAAAAACAGTACATCAACCTTACAATGCCTTAAGCATCCCAGCCGCTTATAACATGCGTTTTTAGGGCAACAAACAAAGTCGGCCTTTTTTAGGGTTTTATTACAATGTCGGTTTTTTATCAACAAAAAACGGCAAAATTTTTTTTTCTCGGGGGCTCCCGCCCCCGAACCCCCACTTTTCTCGGGGGCTGCCGCGCCTGAACCCCTGCCTGGGGCTCGGCTTGGCCTCGAACCCCAGCGAGGATACGTGTTGAGTGTATAGTACTTTGCTGATCAGTCGCCATATTTCAACACAGGGAACATTGTGATTCTCCTTCATCGGTGTGTATGTCGTGCTTTCTATATTGTATATATGCATGTGTGGTTCGGTGATGTAGGATGTTGCAGGTACAAGTACCGGGTAGGTACGGGGTATTGTCTCCACCTGGCTTCACAAGTCTGAGCATGCCTTATATTGTTTGATGGAAGTGGAGGAGATAGTAGTTGACTCTATTTTACTAGTTACACTCTTGTGTGAGTGTCGTTAGTTGGTCGTCTTGTCAGTTTGTTCGGCCTTCGTATTTTGTCGTTTGATCTTTAAATGAGTATTTGCTTGAGGTTTGTTCAGTTGTGTGTTTAGTGGTTTTAAATTAATTAATTAAATTTATGGATTTATCTCATAGTTGGTATTCTTGGGAATTATGTATTTTATGCATTGAGATTATAAATTTAGTTAATTAAAATAAATTGTTAAATTAAGTTGCAAGCTAGATGATATTAGAAATATATTTTATTTAAATTGTAATGAAAAATAAATTGGATTAATTTCATTTATTGTTTCCTAGAATTTTAAATAAATAAAAGAATAAAAGAATAAATAAATAAAGAAATGAATAAAAGAATTAATTAGAATTATAGTATTGCTTTAATTTCTTTATTTAGAAAATTAATTATCTGTATGAGAAAAGAAAAGAAAGAATAATGATTTTTAATTATTGCATGTTAACTTATCCTTTGTTAGAAAATTAGAAAAGAAAATAAAATTGCTTTTATTACTAAATTTAGGTTTTTTGGAAAAATATATTCAGCCTAGAATTTTAGTTTAAAAAGGGGAATAGGTCTTTGTTTTAGGTAGACACAAAAAACAGGTCAGGGATTTAGGTGAAGAGAAATTTATTTGGAAGCTTGTTGAAGGATTGGTTCTCTTCTACAAATTTCTTCCAGGAAAGCTATACCAGGTTGGGTGACTTCTTTTGATTGTTTGTTTTAAAGAAAATATTTCTATTTCTTCTATCTTTCTGAATGATGTGTGTGTTAAGATGTTTGTCAAATCTAAAATCCTGTCTGATTATTTCTTGTTCTTGGCTAAAGTCCATTCCTGAAGTTAATTTCTAGTTTATGGAAAGAAGTTATTTCCTCGGTGTTTGTAGATTAAATTTTGGGAAAATTGGGAAAAGTT
>NC_081408.1:299997507-300060007 GCF_030272615.1 Cryptomeria japonica
TATATAAATGTGATACCTTTCTTTAAACCTTGTTGAAGTAGATAATTGTCTAATCTAGCATACCAAGCCCTAGGAGCTTGCTTGAGGCCATACAATTATTTCTTGTATTTGCAAACAATGTCTGGATCTTCTAATAACTAAAACCCATCATGTTGCTCTGTGTACAATTCTTCTTCTAGGTCACCACTCAAGAAGGAAGATCTGACATTCATCTGATAAAATTTGAGTTTCTTGTGAGTATCAAAGGCAAGAAACATTATGATTGCCTTCATCCTAGCCACTAGAGAAAAAGTCTCTTCAAAGTCAATTACTTCCACTTGGGAATAACCAATGCATACCAATCTTGCTTTGCTCCTTACCACTTCTCCATTTTCATTCAATTTGTTTTCGAAGACCCATTTTGTTCCTATCATATTCTTATCAACGGGCGTAAAAACCAACTCCCATGTCTAATTTTTCATAATTTGATTCTTTTCTTCAATTTCTTATATCCAACCTTCATCCTTATTGGCATCAACAAAGGCCTTGGACTCTATTTTTCAAAAGAGATACAAATTAACTTGTTCACTTGCTTTTTCAAGTCTTCTCCTAGTTTTCACTCCCTCACTCTTATCTTTGATAATATGATCTTTTGATTGATTATTCTAGACATACTTGGTTGGAGTCTTAGGGGCCTTATCTAATGTTTGTTCCTTCTCTTCTACATCTTCTTCTTCTTCTTTTATGAATGGAGGTTCATCTAAACAATAGTCCTCTAGTTCTTATATATTTTGACTTAGTTCTTCATCTACCTTAACATTTGTACTTTCAATAATCTTCCTCAAACTTTTGTTGTGGAATCTATAAGCCTTTATTCTGGTTGAATAACCAAGAAAGATTTCTTCATCAGATCTTGAATAAAACTTTTCAAAATATTTTTCTTGTCTCTTGATGTAACATCCATTACCAAATTTTTTGAATTACTTGACAATAGAAGGTCTCTCATTCCATAGCTCATAAGGGGTCTTCTTTCCCAATTTCACAGTCTTTTTCATGAAATGTAATATTATATCCTTTTTTGTAGATTTGATTGATATTGAGTAGATTGTACTTTATCCCTTTGAAATAAAGAACATCCTTTGTATTATTCTTTCCATCAATAGTTATTGCACCCTTTCCACAAATTTGTTTCACAGCCTTCATCTCCATACTTGACTAATCCTCCATTCCACTTCTTGAGGCCGATGAAATTTCTCTTGTCACCAATCATATAGTTGGAACAATCATTGCCAATAACCCAAGCATTTGCTTCTTCTTTTACATGGAAATTAGTCCACACCATCATTGATGTTTCACTACCCTTGTCAGTCCACAAGGTCCCAAACTTCTTACATATTTCAACATCAATATTATTGTTATTAACTTTCAAGGTCATGAAGGGAGTTTCATATTTTGAATCATCATGGTCCTCATCTTCTTAAGAATAGCTTCTCTCCTTGGAATAAAGACTTCTTTTTAAATTATCTCTTTTGTTGCTATTGTCTAATTCTCTAAAAGGAAATTTAAAAGCAAAATGGCCAATTCTCCCATAAAGCATTTGAAGGGTAACTTACCTTTATACTTGCTAGTGCCCTTATTTAGTCTTCTCACAAAGTTTTCTTCCTCCTCATCAAACCCATAAACCTAATCAAATGCTTCAATCTTCATCTTCCACTAACCTTGAAAGCTTTTTCTTTATTTGGGACATCTTTACCAAACTCTCATTTCAAAAGTAGTGAGAGCACCATATATTTGATTTGCTGAATAGTTATCCAAATCTCTAGATTCGTCAATAGCATCTATACCTTATGACTATAATATTTAGGAAGAGATTTGAGTATCTTTCTCACAATATCATCTTCTTTCAATTCTCCACCAACTCCTCTAATGCCATTAACCACTTCATCCACTCAGAGCATACAACTAGCAATATCTTTATCCTCTTGAAGGAACACAATGGACCATTGAGATGGGAGTGAATCAATGGTGATCAATAAAAACTTTGACTCCTAAAAGATCTAAAATTTAATAACAATAATCATAAATCAATGAGCATAGGTATCAAACTCATGAGCACACACACATAAGAGGCAACACATAACACAAGTGCATACAAGGAAAACCCACGGTGAAAAAAACCTCGGTAAGAAATGTTGCTAGAGTCTACTGCTCCAAGCAAACCTCACAGGTAAATCACTAAATACAATATTTAGGGCAACAACCCAAGGAGCACCAACCCCTGAAGTTTATGGGAACCAACCCCTATAGTTTATGAACACCTATTCAAAGGAGCACCAACCCCTGGTTTTAGGGCACCAACCCCTAGCTCTGAAAAACCACTCAGAGATTACAATGAGTATAGATTACAAATACAAGTTATATACCTTGTTGAAAATGATTTTTTACAACACCTTATTGATCTAATCTCTTTTTGATCTCTTCTTCTTTGTTCTTTGTTATTTGTTCTTTTCTCTTTGTCTTCTCCCTCTCTATTCTTAGATCTCTTCTCTCTTATTTATGTATATCTTTGCTCTATTCTGGTCACTTGCTTATGCTGCCCTCTATCTCTCACTTAGTGGTCTGCACACACTTCTGCCCCTTCTTCTTTTCTCTACTCAGTTTTGCCCTCTACATTTTTACTCTCTGCGACCACACTCTCATAATTGTCTGTTGTTGTTGACTTCTATTTAGCTCACACAGTTACACTTAACGTGCACTCCTCTTTCCTAGTCACAGACCACTATTCTTCTATATTCTCTACCCCTTAACATCCACACATCTATATCTTACTACATGCTCAACTACATGTTCACATCATTCCCTCACTACGAGCCAATTACCCCAGTCAGATCGCATTCAGTGCCCTGCTCTACTCTTCACTATTGCATTCATCATCAACACCCGCATAAGGTCATTCTAATGTTAACTCATCACAAACCAGAAAAGATTTGTTTGCCTTGTTATCATGCATCTGATCTACACACGTTCCCATGTAGCATACAAATCATCCATTCAGTCAATTTGCATTCTCCCAGATGGCAATTCAAGTTCCAAGACCCATTCATTTATATATTTCACAGACATTAAACTTGAGCCATTGATATGATGGATTCAACTAGGAAGCCTTGCTCTCAACCATCATTGTGGCAGTTCCACACGCCAAATCATCATACACCTCATCCAGAATGTTAGACCACTCTATGTCAATTCTGCCACTTGTCCTCACAACTCTGCTAACTCAGGTGCCTCATCTACTCCTATCGAATCACATCAAATTGCCTCTTCATTCGGTTAGCTCTGTATCTACAAGATTTCCCTCCAAATCTGTAAGCTCAACTGCATCACCTACAACTATCTGATCTTATCACTTGTTCGTAAGATATAATTTCCTACATGTTGATCATCTTGAGCTGCACACCTGTCTGCTACTAGATCGCCATCAATGAAATTGCCATCCTATGTCGACCTACCCAAACAAGATCAAACTCCACCATACTGAAATCCACCATCACTAACTTCTGTATATCAGATTCATTCTTTGTTCATCAAGGAGCCACATGTCTTCGTTATCATCATCCAAGTCACTCTGTCAATCCTAATCAGCATCCGTATGGACCTATGAGTCTATCGGCTTGCAGACATGGCCGCAAATTCAATCAAAAACTTCAATTCTATCGGCAAAATGTCCTTCTGTCTTTCCAACAAGTGTCCTCTGATTTGCTCTGTACATTCCACATCGTCAAGTCAAACTTGGTTAACGCCCATGTGGACTATTGGGCTACCTAGATCAGTTGAGCACCATGTTGTGACTAACCTTTATGTTATATGCTTTGCAAACATGTTGCACATATCGGGTTGACTCATTCTGATACAATTCCTCAAAGCTCTATCGGTATAGCTTTAACTGTTGGGCTGAGATCTCGCATCTACTCCACCTTCACAACTTATCCTGATGACCTAGTGATTATTTTGGTCCCTTTCGCTGGGATGTGTTACTTTGATGAGAACCTCGCCTTTGATTTCAATTATCGCCATAAGCTATCCCAAAACATAGTATCCATGATGACAAACTTCATCGACATAAGTTACCCCAAACTGAAAGACTTTATTAGTATATGTATTCTAAAATGCATACCCATCAGAACAACCAACACTATCAGATTAACTTCTAGATATTATATTGTATGTACAAAATGTTGGCATTTTGTTGTCATTGATGTCAACCGGTATGGGATGACCACCGGTAGAAGAGATGTATGTGCAACACTATTAGGAAGGAGTGTAGGATGTGATATCTTGGATATCACTTTGTGTTGTAGAACACCGGTAAAGGTAAGAAAGTTGACCTCAAGAGCCACCAGTGCAACAAGTTAGTGAATGACTTGTGTGATGAGACAGAAAGGTGTTTGAGTGGTTATTTGTGATGAAGAGGCAGAATGTTATCTCAATCACATTAACACCAGAAGAGAAGAACGAATCGGTATGCTGTGAGGTTGTAGAATAACAGGACTCCCCCCAGATGAAGTTGTAGTCATCATGAGAAGCAATGACTGACAGTGAATATGCTCACATCGGTTCTCATGTGCCTGTTTAAAGATAAGTTGCACAAATAGGAAACTAACACAAGTAGATGACAAAATGTTACTCCACCAAGTAAGTGGGGCTTATCTCTTATATGCATTGAGTGCATTATAGTTTGGAGAGATAAGAATGAAGAGGTAAAGGAAAGCACTTGAAGGATTACAACGGATCTATCGGTGAATTGAAGGAATGCCATTAGTGCTTAAGATCAGGGTTATGCACTAAACTGAAAAGAGAAGGCATGATTAAGATGCTAGTACAAAGAAAGTATGAAGTGTTTGTCACCTTGACAAACCGGTAGAGGAAGAAATAGCATCGATCAGGAAGAAAGACTGAATAGATGTAAACATAGGAATCTGACCTCACTAAAAGAAGATAAGAGCCTTGTGAAGGTTGATGACATGGTGTTATCAAGAGTGGTAACCGGTATATTAGTTCATTGGTTATATAAGAAAGGTGCAGTTGCAGAAGATTTCCCACATGTGGGAATGAGCATTCTTTGGATTTACCAGTCTAGAGAAAGGTTTGAGAGTTCCATCGACAGTTCAAAATGAGAGCAGATATGATAAGGTAACTGGTAAAATGGTTGAGACCGGAAGGGTTAGAAAACTGGCAGAAGTAAGGAACTGGTAGGGTGGTTGGTCGATGATTCCACTTGGACCGACTTGAAGTGTCAAGCTGGCAAATAGTCAATATGTATGCCACATGGAGTCAACATGGCAAACCCGCATTAGGATAAAGATAGACTGTACATCGACAGGGTTGGTAAGCTTTAATGAAAAGTCACCCAAATCACAGGATATGTTGTAGAACTATTGCAGGGGTTTGAGGCTCGAGGTCTGGAAGACAACTATGTGTCAGCTAAGAGAAATTGAGAATATCGAAGCGATGAAGGAAACAACATGACAGATCTTTCGTGATTGACCGAGGGATTAACTATGAGGGTAAAAAGGAAGGCGTGATCCAGGAGATGCGACTATGGTAGAGTTGTGCATTCAGACGTCAGAAAGATTAGATCGTGCAAGATCTAATTGGATTTGGTTTGCCTCAAGGATGGTGACGAAACCCTAACCGCCTAGTTTTTGGAGGGAAAACCAGTCTATAAGTATACGATAGAAGAGGAAGAATGGTGCTGCTGTATAGAGGAATATTGTGTGATTGCGAGGTTGAAGATTTCTGTAAGCAAGAATAAATCAGCCAAGTGCTCAACGAGCATCTGAGAAGAGAGTGGAAGTGAGAGAGAACCGAGTTCAAAGCATTCAATCGATTGAAGGGAAGGATTGGTAGTGTTTATATTAGCAGAGCAGAAGTGAAGGAGGTTGAAGAGAGGTAAATTGATAACACTTATCAACAGAGAAGCAACATGTTAAGAGCAACAGAGAAGTGAGTCGGTGAAGCAGAGAAGGTATCTCACCGATGGAACATGATATATGTAATGGTTGCAAGATTCACTTGTGACAAGATAACCACTTATGTGTTTGATATTTACATTGTGAACACTAAGTTGTAGCTTGGTGCAGCGGTTGTAGCTCCTTGGGTTGGTGCTCCTTGGGTTGGTGCTCTAAACTTTGTAACTGTGTTCTATTGTGAGGTTGGATTTGAGCAACAGACTCCAACAACATTGCTCACTAGGGTTTTTAACATCTTGTGTTTTCCTCGTATATGCTGGTGTTATGTGATGTCTCCTTATGAGTGTGTTTGCATTTAAGTTAGTTTTCTCCCTAACCGGTAAGTCTGCATTGAGTTAAATCTAGGAACTGGTATGTTCACCAAGGATTGCAAAGGAGGAAAGAGATTTCAGAACCATTGATTCACCCCTCCCCCTCTCAGTGGTGCATTGTGTCTAAAACAAAATTGTTTCGATGACCCAACCAAGATATGCATCGACATAGTTATTCTGAAATCACACACCCATAGTCCTTCAACATATTGGCATATGTTATTTCGATAAACTTACTAAGGGGTCTTCTCTTCATTCTCCTCTATCGGAATAGCTTACACAATCTGGGTAACCTTTTTGACTTGTCTCGATCTTGTATGTAATACCGATGTTGTCTTTTTTGACATAAGGTATTCCGAGAAGCAAATGTCAGAATAGTTTGGTCTATCAACATAGTGGAAATTTGTCATTTTTCCTTCAATAGCTACTTCGATACACATCCTTGGTCTCTTGGTCGGCATAGCTATCTCGATCCAACAAATCACAAAAAAGACTCCTCACAACCCAACATCGGTTTGACTTACGCCAATCACACATATTGATTCCTAGCCTCTTCATCAGCTAAGTTATCACAATATTGCTTGTGATGCTTATTTATCAAACCATAATGGGATCAGTATAACATAGTGTGGTCTTGCCGATATACATGATTTATTGTTTTCACAACCCCAGCTTCAGGACATCCAATAAGAACTTCATAGACTTCATAGGCATTATGGCAGTCTACAACAACACTGTCATCTTCATCAACTTGATCTTTGTGATCTCTTCTACTACATCTATAGCCTGCAAGTTGACCTGCCTGGTTGACATCAATGGCATCAATGGCACTCTTCTGCAACTTCATCAAATCAGCCTTGCACACACACATGTTGATATCAATGACAACTTTAATGCCAACACCTTTGACATCCTCAAGGTCTCAAATTTACTCTTCAAATTTTGCATCTTGATTTGCTTTATCTTATTATATCCTTCATAAATTTTGCTAATCTTTTTCGAGATATCTTTAGTTGTACTATAGTGCAACACTTTCAGAAGTTCAAAATCAACCAGCCCACTAAAAATAAAATTCTTTTCCTTGGCATTGTTCTTATACAACCTAATTTTAGTCAAATCAGTTGGAGGGGTAGCATGAATGGTATAACCATCTTTGATGGAGTGCCAAACACCAAACTGTAGAGAGGTCAGATAAGCTTCCATTCTTGCTTTCCAAAAAGTATAATTTGTTCCATCAAACCTAGGATCCTTTTGAGAACCATCTTGAATCATCCAGGATCTTCCTTAAGTGGTTAAGCTTGTTCAAAAGAACTTGGCTCTAATACCAACTGTTGAACACATTGGAAACTAAGAGGGTGGGGATGGATCAATATCCCTTGAAACTTAAACTTTTATATTCTAAATTTTAATTTAGATCCATAAACTAATCAACACCAATGAAAGATATTCAATCAACACAAATCCATAAGATAACACCATATATACATGGAAAACCCCATAGGGGAAAAACCACGGTGAGAAAAGTTGCTTGGAGCTACTATCCAAATCCAACCTCACAAATAGAAAAAAAATATAATTCATTTTATGGTCACACCAAAGGAAGCTTGTTTCTCCCTAAAGTTCACCAAACATAAATATTTGTTGAAGAGGTTCATTTCTGCAAAGAAAGATACAATGTAGAAGACAACTTGAATTAAAACTTCCTTTGGCTCACTGCCTTCAACACACTATCACCATTTTAACTACCTTTGGATTACTACCTCCAATAGCCTAAAATCATTTCTATGAATGTTGCAACCTTTGGCTCACTACCTTTAGTATGCCATTGACAATCCTCTTTAAATATCACACAAGCTCACATCTCCAACAAATGATCTTCAATATATTTATGTTCTATAACCTTCAATAATTCTTCTCTAAGCCAAGTAGTGATGGAAAAAATGAAATGTGTGATAGGTAGGCCCAAAATAGCTTTGCAAAGCAAAGAAACCCACTGTGGACCTATCAAAGATAAATGAGACCGAAACAATATCTTTGACACTCATTCTCAAGAAGGTGCAAATCACTCTAAGTCAGCAACAAGGCAACATATAGATGAAACGTTTAGCTCTTTAGCAAGTAGTTCAAAAACACATTTGGCAAGAGAAATTACACATTGCAATTTACATCCAAACTTAGCAGAACCAAAAAAAATCTTGTCACACTCTCCAAACCCAACACAAACACCCAGATACATGGCACACAAGAGAAATCAAGCCTTGTTGGCCAAACAATCACAAGTTGAGCTAAGAATATCGATATAAATAAACCTATGACCCCATAGAAATTAGAATTTGATATTCAAACCACAAAGAGATGTTCCATGAACATTCAACAACATTCTTATACAGTTCTTTCATACTTTCATGCCAAATAAAGCTGGCACAAGCAAACAAATACAAAACACTTAATTCTTGGTAAGCCAGTAAATAGAGTCTTCAGATAGAATATTAAAAATCATACTTGAAATACATTCTAACACCTAAGACATTGTAAAGGCAACATAAGCATGTCCACTAAATTGGAGGAGCAAAAACATAAATTTAGAGAAATGCAGAGCATTTCCTGGCCTTGTTCTGACATATAATCAAACTATCTACACTATAGTTACTAGAAACATTTGCAGCAACTCTAATATCTTAAAAAGAGAGAGATACATTGTTCATAATACAAACAAACTAATTTCAAAACTATAAGTGCATATCTTCAAATCAAGAGGAATGCAGAGCATTATCCTAGGTAGTCTCTAGTACAACTTGTTGCATTCTTAACAATACACATAGACCAGATATTCTTTGTAACATCAATTTCTTATTTAGGATCAGTAAGAGAGGTAGAACAATAGTTTACAACATGTTATTAATTACCATCATCATATCCAATTCAACATCATACTTGTAATCCTCATCTTAATATGTCATCATGATACCCACTTTGCTGACAACATATATACACAATACCACCTTAGTTGACATCAATCAAGGCATGATATCCAACCATGAACTTAAATATTATTACTATACTTCAACATAGCACACCATCAATATGCAAGTGCAAGCATAAAAAACAACACAACACATTTAGGGTTGACATCAATAACAACACAATATGTTGACACCATATTTGCAACAATGAGGTTCTCAAACTATATTAAGAGCTCATAGTTTTGAGAAACAAAAATAATAGATTCTATAGCTCGAATTGTTTGAGCTTATCATAAATCACAATCCATTTTTTATTGAGATCAAAGAATACAAGAAAAATGAAGTTAAATATTTTATTTTACGATTTATCTATCACATAGAGGACACAACTAAATCATGTCAAATTCAAGAACAATTCTATGCAAGAAAGGATATCCTTATAAAAGAACAATTCTATGCAAGAAAAGATATCCTTGCAAACATTCTTGGCTACCTCATTGGTAAGCTCCCCTCTACTTACCTGGGTCTCCCTCTGGGAACTAAACCTTATGAGTCCTTTTGAAAATCTTTAATTGATCGATTTAATAGGAAATTGGTTGGGTGGAAAGGTACACTTTTGAGTCAAGTTGGTAAAATTTAGTTGTTGAAAGCTACTCTTCAGAACCTCCCAGCATATGCCCTCAGTTTGTTCAGGATTCCCTCTAAATTTGCTGAAATTATTGATAAAATTCAAAAAAGATTCCTTTGGTCAGGGGTTGAGGAAAAGAAAAGAATCCCTCTGGTTGCTTGGGAGAATGTCTACAAGCCAAGGAGACATGGTGGATTGGGAATTAGATGCATTAAAACCTTTAATAATGCTCTTTTGGCTAAACAGGTATGCAGGTCTCATGACTGTAGAAGGGAATGGAACACCTTATGGTGCAATAAATATCTCTCTAATGTTCATTCTTTGCATTAATTTTTGAGTTCTTCTTATATCCCCGCTGGATCTCATCTTTGAAACAATATCCTCAAATCTAGGGATGTGGCTAGCTAGGGAGCCTATTGGAAGCTGGGGAATGGAAGAAAAATCCAGTTTTGGTATGATTGTTGGATCGAGAATCATTTGCTTGCTTCCAATCCTACTTTGGGATCTTCTAGAGATCTTTGTGTGGCTTCTTTTGGCTCAATGGTGGCTGACTATTGGAAGGAGGGTAAGTGGGTAAATCTTCTTGTATTTAATCCTTCTTTCACCCATTTGCAAATTTCCCTAAACTCTTTTGGTTTGGAGGAAGGTGTGGAAGATGAACTAATTTGGAAACTTAATCCCAATGGGAATTTGTATGTGGCTTCTGTGGATTTTTGTAATGAACCCCCTATGTCCTGGTGTTCTAAAGTGTAGATTAAGGACCTTACTCCTAAGGTCAATATGTTTTTTTGGCTCCTCTTTCTTAATAAAATCTTAACTATTGACAATCTTATTAAGAGAGGCTTTTCTATCCTAAATAGATGCTACGTGTGCTTGCAGGAGGTTGAATATGTGGATCATCTAATTTTACATTGTTCTTACACTTCTGAGATTCAGAGTCTAGTGCTTCAGAAATGGGATCTTTGTTGGACTTTACTGAGAGTTGTTAAGGAGTTCGTTCACCTATGGAACTTGCCCTCAAAGAATCATTTCATAAAGAGGTTATGGTTTTTCATATTTCCTCACATAGCGTGGGGTTTATGGAAATAACGTAATAATCATATCTTCAAGGATATCCATCTCCCTCCTGATATTGTCTTCAAGAAAATTTCTAGAGCCATCTCTGATAACCTCTCGGTTGTTAGCCCCAATGTTCTCTCTCACAGTGGTATCCTTAAGGAGTATGAAGCCAATGTAGTCAAGGACTGGTATTTTGATCTTCATGTGGTTACACCTAAGTTCAACCCCAAGGACAACATTAGTTGGAACTTTCCACCCCAAGGATGGGTTAAAATCAATTTCGATGGTGCGGCTGGAGGGAACCCTAGTAAAGCTAGTCACAACGGGGTGATACGAGATCACTATGACAACTTCATTTCTGCTATTTCTCTCCCTCTTGGTAAACAAACTAATAATGTTGTTGAAGCCATAGGAACTTATCACGGTTTAAAACTTGCTAAAAAAAACAATTTTAAGCTTATTTTGGTCGAAGGGGACTCAAAGAATATTATCAACTACCTGAAGGGCAATTCTACTCTGGCTTGGAATGTTGATATTTGGATGAAAAAAGCTAATAGTATCTCATTAAAACCTTTGATAAATTCATTTTCGTCCATGTATTTAGACAAGCCAATGCGACTGCTGACTTTCTTGCCAATAGGGGAGTGACGTGTAAAGCCCAACTTTGTTGGACCCATGGTGACAGGTTGGATTTAGAATTTGCAATGCATCTACTCCATGAGTGAATTCAGGGGAGTAAATTTAATGATTGCAAGTGCCATAATGACTTTGAGTGTTTCTAGAATTGCTAATAACTTTCATTCTGAGACAAGTGGCCAGAGAGGACATGAGAATCGATGCAAATCTATTTCGCATGCTCTGTGGGCGATTTTATACATTTTTTGAGTCTTGCTTTAACTCTGAAAAATTATTTGCAGAGAGTATTATAGAGAGCTTGATAAAATGGGTGGTCGAAGAAAAAGAATTGAGTTGCTTAGCTGTGTGCAGTTGAAGATTGAAAAGAAGCTTTGGCAGATTCTGGAGAAAGGTGGGCTCACTCCATACATTGAGAGGCTTCAAGGGTGAAATTAATGAAATTAAGATGTCACGAGCTATTTTTCTCAAAACTGGAAGGATGGAACAATTGTTCTTCATGGTTGGAAGGTCCTTGTTGATGAAGCCCTTATTGCACAGGTTACTGGGTTATCTATGGATGGCATGAAGTATTACAGAGAAAGTGTATATGGAGCAAGCTGTGCAGAATTTCCCCAAGAAGGAGGTGGAGCGGGCTAAAATTGTTAAGAAGACGACCAACTATTATGACATTGCAGTCATTAAGTCTTTTCTGGCAAAAGCCTCTCAAGGTAATTATGAATTACCTTACTTTTGATGGTCGTTATACCAAGGTGTATGGTCACCACTTGGTTATTCTGAATCATTTCTGCCATGGTGTGAAGATGTCTTTCCCATTCTATCTCATGTCATCTCTTAGGGATAATTTTAATGACCACCACAAGAACTCTGATAAGTTTCCCATCGTGCATGAAGGCCTTTTGGTCCTTATTGATGCTCATTTCCGTGCTCTTCCTCCCCCTGATGATTTTATCCACATTACTTCTAAGAATGATGAGACTAGTGTGGGAGAGTCTGATAATGATGCCTCTGGGTTTGGGTCTGAAGAGACTCCCCCTCCCCTGAACAAAGCTAAAATCGAAATTCCTTCAAGCTCTAAACCCAAGATGAGGAAGGGTTCCAAAGGTCATAAATTGTTATGTCCTCCCCCTCTACTTCTGCTGATAATGGCTCCCCCTCTTCTAGCGAGAAGGCAGAGGATGATAAGAACCATGATAGCCCTGATGTCTTGACCTCTCCTCCATCCTATAAGGAGACTGGTAATGTGGGTGTGGCTAGTATTGTAGACCTTCATCCCAAAAGTGATGAGCTAAATGATAAGAGGGAGGATTATGAAAATGTGTTGGGCATGGCTCGTGATCATGCTATTGATAATTTTAGTTTGTTCAAGTGGTTGTTTCATGAACTTAAAGAGATCTGGATTAACCAAAGAGCCTTGGGAAGCAAAATGGATTCTTTCTCTACTGGCTCTTCTCATAGTAATCCGAATAATCAAGGGAATTAGATTGAGGATGAGAAGAAATTGGTCATGGACTGTATCAAGAAAATAGGGGAAGGGGTTGATAAGCTGAAGAAAATGTTAGAGGATCGCATCACCCACGTCGAGGAAGGCTACAACAAGATCCAAGACACCCGCAAGGCTATTATGGGGAGCAGTGATAAAATTGTCAAACAGTCTGCAATGGTTATGAACACCATGGTGAATAGTCTGGAACATCCAGATAATGTTGTTATAGTTATTGGTGATGTTGCTAAGGAGGCTCAAAGTGGTGAAGGACCCTACAAAAGGACCCAAGGGAACATGAAGAAAAAGACATCTTTTCAGAATTTGGATCATAAAGCTATGAAGGTTGTTGTGGATACCATGAATGCCCTAGAGGTTGAGGTCGTTGAGACCCTCATAAGCCTAATGTAATTGGGTTGTTTTTTATTGTTGGTTCTTTATGTGTCTGGGTTTGGTCTTTTTGCTATCTTTTTGTGCCCGGCTGGGCTTTTGTTGTCTCTTTAGCTGTTGTTTTTTATGCCTATCCTTGCAGCCCGTTTTGTTTTGGATGTTTCTTTATGATTCTATACCTCTTAGAATCATTTTGTAAAGGGTTTCAAGACCCCTTCAAAACCTATTTTTGCCTTAATCTAAAACAAAGGAAAAGTGAATCTTTTGAAAAGAAAAGAAAAGATTGAAAACTACTCTTGCCCCCAAAGCATGGAGACAAGAATAACTAGCCTATTATGTTGCTATCCAAGTATGATTGCACATAAAATTATATAATCATGAATGAAACAGAGCCCCCCAAAAGGCAAGCTACTAGTATAAAAGCAACATAATAGGGTCTTAGGAGTGCTAAGGCTCTACTTGTGAATTTTGAGTTAGAAAAATAATGAGATTGGGTGTTGTATACGGTGAAATCGAGAGGATAAACTATTGTAAAACCAATAAAGATCCAACCATATAAAACCGTAGTTCTATAATAAAAATCCACTATACACCAATGAAGAACCTAAAACATGCAAAACATAAAAAATGATTATACCATTCACATGCTTAGTAGGGTTTTATCTCCATTGTTTCCTATCTCCATTGTTTCCTATTTCCATTGATCTTGTTTAATATGGATGCTCTCAAATTTTATGTGTGCACAAGAGCTCAACAAAGAAGGGATTGTGGTTGTGTAGATGATTAAGTGATTGATCACTTTGAAAGGTCATATAAACATAAGGATTCACATTAGTTAGGGTTGATAAGGATGAAAGGATCATCTTATATAGAGATTACCTTAGAAAATGAAGGGATATGATTGAGAGGTGAAAGGATAAATGGTCAACTAGGATTAAAAGGTAGGTACAAAAAATGAAAAAATAGTAGGAAGGTGGTTAGAGGAAAATTAAGAGATAAATGACAAGTGTCATGGAGGGAAAAAGCTAATGAATTGATTAAATAAATAAAGATATATTTAATTAATAGAGGATGTGGGACCAATTAAATAAATAAAATATTTATTTAAATTAGGGAAAGGATAATTTAAATAAATAAAAATATTTATTTAAATAGGAAAAAGATAGAAAAGGATAAGTAAATTAATTAAATAAATAAAAATATTTATTTAATTAGGCTATAACAATTTTAGGTGTCTATAGCTGTAATATGAATACATGCTCTATCACATACATCTTGAACAAATTGTTTATATGGAATGTAATCAGTAAGAGAATGAGAGTGACTTGGATGAAAATTTCAAAATAAGTCCTTATTAGTATGCTTAGAGTTATTCATGTATCTTATGTAAGGAAAAGTAACATTTTAATCTGTAGTTTAGTATACATGGCCCAATCTTCTTCATTTGTAGCCTCGTATACTGCCCTTAAGGAAGCCTCTGTTTCCTCAAGTGTGCAAAAACCAATTCCCAAACCTTAAAATGAACTTCTCTCCTTTTCATATCAGCATGTTGCTTATACTTCTCAATCGTCTTTTGGAGATTTTGCTTAACTTATTAATGTATTTATTATATAGACACAATAAATTGTCCTCCTTCAACAATTATCCTCTCCATACTAGTGATATTGATGCGGGAGCATCCCCGGTTCATAGCAATCTTGCATCAACCAAAAACATTTTCCTTTATGTTTTGCTTTCTGTTTGTATTTCAACTTTTCTTTCTATGGTCCCGGTTTTGGCTCACCAGATCTTGTGGAGTTGGATTCTACTTAAATACTTGATCATCTTTCTTATTTCCTGACCGCATCGCATTTAGATCATTTTCCGACAAGTTATCGCTATCGGTTTCCTTGATAGCTTCCTATTACCTGTTGACAGTTCTTGTTACCGGTTGCTTGGATCTATTTTGGTGATCTATTGGAATCCCTTCTGAAGCTTGCAAAGCCTTGGGCATTGATGTTGATGTTCCTTGGCATGTGGCCGACTATTTCCCACGATCCACACTTCATCCTTGGGATTTTCTAGAGGAATCTCTTGGCAGAGGTCGACCTTGTTAGTTTTACACTTTAGGTCTTGTTCTTCGGGTTTTGATTCCTTTTTTGGGCCATCTGGATCCTTTGGATCATATATATAATTATACTTATGTATTATAATATAACCAATCACAGAATTAAGTAGTGAGACTGCACATAGAAGACAGATCTTAAGATTCAAGGTCTCGGTTGTGACCTATTTTGTATGTTCTACAAGGCCTATGAGTCGGTTATGTTGTAACTTGGTTGATATCGATTGGTTGTAATGAATTTTCATGAAATAAAACAATATGTTTTGCATTTCCTCCATCATATCTTTGTATTTCCGTTGGGTTACTCTTATTGATCGGTCTGAATTGATCTCTTTGAGGTCCCTCCTCATCGACGACTGTTTCGAGTGGTACCAGAGTGAAGTTTCATTTTGGAGGTTGTGTCTCCTAATTTTTTTTATAGGGTGGCAAATTGCGAATCAGACCTGCAGCTATAGAGGACTGACGTGAACAATGGCGCGAAGATGAGTTAGGAATGATGGAGCGCGTGGGAATGCAGACCTTGTTGTGATGGAGATGTTGTGAGGTATAGTAGCCTGGTTTGAAGCCATGGAAACACCCCAGAGAAGAGGCTGACATATTGAAGATGTGAGTGAAGATGAAAGAGAAGAAGCCCCAATAGAACAAGTTAACCCATTGGCAGTTGATCCAGATGAGGAAAGGTTTTTGAGGGTTTTGAGTAGGGTGAATACTAAACCTCATTTTACCCCACCGGAATATGATGGGAAGTTGGATTCGGATGAATTGATGGATTGGATCTTGAAGATGGAGAAGTATTTTGATTTTGAAAACACTGCAGAATAGAGGAAGGTGAAATATGCTTGTACCTCGTTGAAAGGTCATGCATCTCTTTGGTGGGAATATTTGCAAGTTGATAGACAAAGAAGAGGTAAAGAGAAGATTAAGACATGGGATCAGATGATTGCTAAGTTGAAGTCAAAGTTTATGCCAGCTGATTATCAAGTGAATCTGTTCTAGAAGTTGCAGAATTTGAGACAAAAACAATCTAGTGTGAAGGAGTACACCGAAGCATTTTACAAGTTGAATATTAGATCCAGACATGTTGATGATGAAGGTGAACAAGTTGCAATATATTTGAATGGATTGTGGATGTCTATACAAGATGAATTCGGTTTGATCAAATTGGAGAGTGTTGAAGAGGCTTACCAGTATGCCCTAAAGGTAGAAGAGAAGCTAAACAAAAGACATGGGTAGAGGTGGAAGGTTTACCGAAGGGAGATTTCAAGGAGAAAGAGGATATACTAGAGGAAGAGGAACCAATACAGATCAGAACAAGGAAAAGGAAGTGAACAAAGAAGGTAATTCATATCGGAAATATGATAGAAATTTCTACCAGAGGAGAGACCCGGATGGCTACCGGAATGAGAATTTTGGAAGACAGGACAAGAGAACATTTAGAGGAACTTCCTATAAGTGTGGAGGAGAAGGACATAATGCATTCAAGTGTAAGAAGACAAAGAATACCGGAAGAGAAGTAGTGGTGGAAGAAAACCCCACCGGATCAGGCAACAAACCGGAAGATGGAGAACTGTTGATGATGAGGAGAGCTTTGTGTCATACCGGAGGAGATGAAGAGCCCTTGCAGAGGAAAAATTTGTTCAAGATCAGATGTAAGGTATCTGGTAAGTGTTGTAAAGTTTTTATTGATAGTGGTAGTTTAGATAATCTTGTTTCAAAAGAAATGGTGAATAAGTTGAATTTGGAGAGACTAAAACACCCTAAGCCTTATCAGATAGCATGGATTCAAGATGAACATAAGTTGTTAGTAAGTGAGCAATGTTTGGTGAAATTGGGAATTATCATGATGAAGTCTTGTGTGATATTATTCATATGGATATTTGTCATCTTTTGTTGGGTAGACCTTGGCATTTTGATAGACAGGCAGTACATGATGGGAGAAAGAATGCATATACTATTGTGGCCAATGGGACGAAGCAAATCTTGTTGCCCGTGCATGAACCTTTGAAGAATGAAGTCTATATGAATGCTAGAATTTGTTTGGTAGATGAAAGGAAATTCCTGGATGGACCGAGACATGAGAATGTGTGTTTTGCCTTAATTCCTAAGAAGACTAAGAAACCTGAACCAGAAGGAGAACAACCGGAAGAGATAAAATATTTGTTGACAGAATATGAAGACATCATTTCAGATAATGTACCTAATGGATTTCCACTTGTGAGAAGTATTATTCATTGCATGGACTTGGTTCCCGGAGCTAGTTTGCCTAACAAAGCTGCACATTGGATGACACTGCCAGAGAATGAAAAACTGAATAGACAAGTGCAAGAGTTTTTAAAGAAAGGTTCGGTCAGGGAAAGTCCGAGCCCTTGTGCAGTACCAAGAATATTAGCACCTAAGAAGAATGGAGAGTGGATAATGTGTACTGATTCCAGAGTAATAAACGTGATCACAATGAAATACTGATTTCCTTTATCTAGGATGGATGATAATGGACTGTTTGAGTGGAGCAAAATACTTTACAAAGATAGATTTGAAGAGTGGATATCATCATATCAGGATCAAAGAAGGAGATGAGTGAAAGACAACATTTAAGACAAATGAAGGATTGTATGAATGGTTGTTGATGTCTTTTGGATTAACTAATGCACCGAGTACTTTCATGAGGCTGATGAATGAGGTATTGAAGAAATTCTTGGGTAAGTTTGTTATTGTGTATTTGGATAACATTTTGATTTTCAGTAAGACAAAAGAGGAACATTTGTTGTTGTTGTTAAGACAAGTTTTGCAGAGGTTGAGAGAAGAAAAGTTGTTGATAAATATTAAGAAGTGTACTTTCATGAAGGATGAGTTAATCTATTTGGGATTTGTGATATCTAAGGATGGTTTGAAGATGGACCCTGAGAAAGTGAAAGCAATTATTGAGTGGCCTACACCGGAAAGCATTGGAGAGGTAAGATCATTTCATGGATTGGCCAGTTTCTACCGGAAGTTCAACAAAAATTTCAGTTCAGTTTGTAACCCTATGATTGAGACCATGAGAGGAGATCGGAAGGAATTCAAGTGGACCACCAAAGAAAACACAAGTTTTGAACTATTGAAGCGGAAAGTGACTGAGCAGCCATTGTTAGCTTTATCAGATTTCAATAAATTATTTCAAGTGGATTGTGATGCAAGTGGAATCGAAATAGGAGCAGTCTTGAGTCAGGAAGGGAGAGAAGTAGCTTATTTCAGTGAGAAATTGAATGACGCCTAAAGGAGATATTCAGTGTATGATCAGGAGTTTTATGCCATAGTTCAAGCCTTGAAGAAGTGGAGACAATCACAATAACTTGAATTAGATACATATGAGATGGGTAGAGTTCTTGCAGAGTTACACCTTTGTGTTGAAGCATAGAACTGAGAAATATAACAAAGTTGATGCATTGAGTAGGAGAAGGAATTTGCTGACAAAGATGAGAGTGACAATATTAGGATTTGAAGATTTGAAGACCTTGTATGATGATGACCCAAATTTTCTAGAACCTTGGAAAGCATGTAGCAAACCGATTATGGTAGATAGAAGCAAGTGGCTGGATTACTTCATTCAGGATGGGATGTTATTCAAAGGAGTTTGGTTGTGCATACCTAAGAGTTCTATGAGCGAAAATCTGATAAAGGAGAAACACAGTGGAGGTTTGGCTGGACATTTTGGTATTGACAAAAGAGTAGCATTGGTGAGTGAGCAATACTTTTGGCCCCAGATTCATTAGGATGTTAAGAGATTTGTACAAAGTTTTAGAGTTTCTCAAGTTGCAAAGGGTAGTAGTCAGAATGTGGGATTGTATAAACCTTTGACAGTACCGGTAAGCCCTTGGGAGGATATAAGCATGGATTTTCTACTTGGATTGCCTAAAACACCGAGAGAGAATGATTCTATATTTGTGATAGTGGATAGATTATCAAAGATGGCTCATTTCATACCTTGTAAGAAGACATCAGATGCATTACATGTAGCAAACCTATTTTTCAAGGAAGTAGTGAGATTGCATGGATTACCTAAGAGCATAGTTTCAAATAGAGACACTAAGTTTGTTGGCTATTTTTGGAGAACACTTTGGAAGAAGATGAAGACAGATTTGAAGTTCAGTTCTACTTTTCATCCACAGACTGATGGACAAACAAAAGTAGTTAACCAGAGCTTGGGAAATTTGTTGAGATGTTTAGTTGGAGGTCAAAATAGAAGTTGGGATTTGATCCTTGCACAAGCAGAGTTTGCCTACAACAATTCAGTGAATAGGAGTACCGAAAGAACACCTTTTGAGATTGTTACTGGAATGCATCCTAGAGGTATATCAGAATTACGAGACATTAATAGTGAAGACTAGAGAAGTTCAAATTTAGAAGACTTTGCAGATCACATGGAAGCCTTGCATATTCAGGTTAAGCAACATTTGGAAGACATAAACATCATATATAAGGAGAAGGAAGATGAGAAGAAGAGACATAAGAAATTTGAATTTGGCGATGAAGTGATGGTATATTTGAGAAAAGAAAGATTCCTAGTTGGAACTTATAACAAATTGTAGATGAAAAAGTTTGGACCTTGCAGGATTTTGAGGAAGTTCAGTTCTGGAAATACATATGAAGTGGAGTTATCAGATAGTTTGAGTATTTCGCCTGTGTTTAACATTGCAAATATTCATGAGTATCATGAACCAGAATACAGTGAGGACAATATTGTAGGATCGAGCGTAGTACCTGGAGCAGTCAGTATAAGAAGTATCTTGTGAAGTGGAAGGACAAACCAGTTGAAGATTCATCTTGGATTTCTCAGGCAGAGGTAGACCGCCTTGGTTTTCCTCTGACCCCAACAAAGTGAAAGGCTCACTTTTTCAATAACCCCTGATGTCTGATGCAGGAGCATCTTCGGTTCATAGCAATCTTGCATCAACCAAAAACATTTTCCTTTTTGTTTGCAGTTTCAACTTTTCTTTCTGTGTGTCTCAGTTTTGGCTCACCAGATCCTGTGGAGTTGGATTCTACTTGAAGACTTGATCATCTTTCTTATTTCCTGACCGCATCACATTTGGATCATTTTCCAACAAGTTATCGCTATCGGTTTCCTTGACTAATTCCTATTACCAGTTGATAGTTCTTGTTACTGGTTGCCTGGACCTATTTTGGTGATCTATCAGAACCCCTTCCGAAGCTTGTGGAGCCTTGGGAATTGATTCCGATGTTCCTTGGTGTGTGGCCGATCTTTTCTTGCGATCTACACTTCATCCTTTGTATTTTCTGGAGGAATCTCTTGGCGGAGGCTGACCTTGTTAATTTTACATGCTAGGTCTTGTTCTTCAAGTTTTGATCCCTTTTTTGGGCTGACTGGATCCTTTCAGTCGTATATATAATTTTAATTACGAAGTAGAATGTAATCAATTGAAGAATCAAATAGTGAGATTGTGCATAGAAGATAGATCTTAAGATTCAAGGTCTCGGTTGTGACCTATTCTGTATGTTCTACTAGGCCTGTGAGCCGATTATGTTGTAACCTAGTTGTTACTGGTTGGTTGTAATCAATTTGCATGAAATAAAACAATCTATTTTGCATTGCCTCCATCATATCTTTATGTTTTCATTGTGTTACTCTTGCTGACCGGTTTAGATTGATCTCTTTGAGGTCCCTCATTGGTGACTGCTTCAGATATCTCTTAATTCAAACACTCCTCTAGGTTGTAAACCATAAACTACCTCAAAAGAAGTCTTACCAATGCTCTTGTTGATGGAACCCCTGTATGCAAACTTAGTTTGGGGTAATATCAAATCCCACTATGATGAATGTTCTTTTGTCAAACATCTTAGGAGATTTCCAAGGCTCCCATTCACCACCTTTGTTTACCCATATGTTTGTGGGTGATAGGCTGAGCTGAAACTCAAGTTAGTGCCAAGTTTCTTCCACAAAGTTCTCCAAAAATGACCAACAAATTTACTATCTCTATCTAAAACAATATTAAAAGACAAACCTAAATTCTTAACACCTCCTTGAAGAACAAACCAACAATATTGGATGCATCATTAGTTCTCTTACATGGTACGAAGTGTGCCATTTTAGAAAACATGTCTACAACCACATAGATAGAATCAAACCCTCTAGGTGTCCTAGGTAAACCAAGTACAAAATCCATACTTATTGACTCCCATGGCCTACTAGGAACTGGTAAAGGTTGATAAAGACCTGCATTTGTATTAGTTCCTTCGGCCTTTTGATAAATAACACACCTTTCCACAAATTTTCTTACATCACTCTACATCTTAGGCCAATAATAATACCTTCTCAGCTGCTCCAAAGTCTTATCTAGACCAAAGTGACTTGCAAGACTTCCATTGTGCTTCTCCTTGATTAGATTGTCTCTCATATAACACTTAGGCACACACAACTGAGCTCCTTTGAAAAATAACCCCTCTTGAATCATAAAATCAGAATTGTCATCGTGATAAACTCCATTAAACTGTTTGCAAGAAGCATAGATATCCTTAAAATCATCATCATTTTCATACATACTTCTGAAAGAATCAATACCTACACTTTCCAGTTTGATCTCTTGGATCATCATGGCTCTCCTACTCAATGAATCTGCCCCTTCTTATGCTTTATGGTTAATGTGAAACTCTATAGATACTCCACCCATTTCATGTGCTTGTGACTGAGCTTATCCTAGCTGTTCAAAAACTAAAGTGCATGATTGTCAGTATAAACAATGAACTCTCTAGGCAATAAATAATGTCTCCATTTCTTTAAAGCTTTAACCATAGCATACATTTCTAATTCATAGGATGAGTACTTCTTTTTAGCATCATTTAACTTCTCACTGAAGAAGGCAACTACTATATTTTCTTGACTAAGGACAACCCCTATAGCATGACCATTTGCATCACATTCAATAGTAAAAACCTTATTAAAGTCAGGTAAGGCAAGAATAGGCTGCTCTACAACCTTTCTTTTCAAAATCTGAAAGTTCTTTTCAGCTTCTAGAGTCCAAACAAACTTCTTTCTATTCTCACCTTTTATGGTATCCAAAATAAGAGCACACACATGACTAAAACCTCTAATAAACTTCCTATAAAAGATTGCTAATTCATGAAGACTTCTCACCTCAAAAACTGATTTAGGAGTTGGCCAAGTCAAAATAGATTCCACCTTGATGGGATCCATCATCCATTCATAGAGTCCTTCATTGGTTTTGAAAGAAGTCTTCCATTCATCTCCACTTCTGATCATAATTTGGTGATATCCACTCTTTAAGTCTATCTTGTTGAAGTAGGTGGCTCCACTCAAATAGTCCATCCGATCTTCAATCCTTGGTATTGGAAACCTATATTTGATTGTGATTTTGTTGATGGCCCTAGAATTTGTACACATTCTCCATCCACCATATTTCTTGGGTGCTAGAACAACTAGTACTGCACAAGGGCTTGGGATTTCTTTGATTAACCCCTTCTCAAGCAACTCCTTCACTTGTTTGCTGATCTCCCCATTCTAGTGTGGTGTCATTTTGTAGGCTGCCTTGTTAGGTAGATTAGCTCCAAGAATGAACTCAATAGAGTGACTTATGTCTTTCATAGGTGGAAGTGAACTTGGAAGTTCATCCACCACTATGTCTTCATACTTCTTTAAGAGTTTTTGGAATTCTTGTGGCACCTCTTTTATTTTCTCTATTGCTACTACAGTCTTGGGTCTGATTGGGACAACAAACCCCATTTTCTCCTCCTTCATAGATTTCAAAAATTATTTCTCTCCTACTAGCATCACACTGTTTCCAGTTTGTGGAATGTGTTCTTCATCCTTGAGTGGTGTGAGGGTAAAAGCAACTTCATCTTTTTCAATCACATACGTGTTTTTCCTTCCGTCATGTTTGGCATACCTGTCATATTGCGATGGTCTACCAAGTAAAATATGACAAACATCCATAGGAATGATATCACAAAGTACTTTATCTTTGTACCCTCCAATGTGAAACTCTACCCAACACTGTTCATTGACCAAAACTTGTTGTCCCTTATTCAACCATGTGACTTTGTAAGGTGTTGTATGAGGGATCCTTTTCAAATTGAGTTTCTCTACCATTTCCACAGAGACTAGATTGTTTGTACTACCAGAATCAATCACCACTTTGCAACACTTCCCTTGACTCTTACATGAGGTTCTGAAAAGTGATTTCCTCTCAGGGGGTACTTTTTCTACTAGTACCTTAATTAGTGTTCTTCTCATCAGGAGTGATTCTCCAACCTCGGGAGAAACTTCTTGATTAGGTGAGGTTACACTCTCACTATCTTCAACCTTAGCAATCTGATTTCTCCTTAGCAATTTGATTTCTTCTCTATCCACTGAATGATGTTGTAGGTTTGTTTTTAGGATACTTCCAAGCTTTATGGATAGAAAACTTATTACACTTGTAGCATTTTCCAGTGAATGCATTTGATCCACCTCTTTGACCTCCAAATCTACCCCTAAAATTGGGTCGTCTTCCCCTAAAACCTCCTCTTGTTTCAGACTTGAATGAATCTTGTGACTCACTTGTTTCTCCTTGAGATCTTTGTGATTGACCTCTTCCTGAAAAAGTACCTCTTCCTCTGAAATTTGATCTGCCCCTACCTCTACCTTGTTTCTCTTGTCTCCTCTTCAACTTATCTTCATCCTTTAGTGCTAATTGAAAGCACTCTTCCACTATTTTTGGATTTGTAAGGCTAAGCTCATCCTGAATATTGAATCTCAAACCATTGATATATCTTGCTATCTTTTCAGTTTCATCCTCTTCATGGTTGGCTCTTATACTTATCTTGTAAAATTCTTCTATATAGGCCTTTACATCCATCTCCTTCTGTCTTAGATTCTGAAGTTTCTTGTATAGCTGAATGAAATAGTTTGGCTTTCAGTTTGGAAACCATTTTGTCCCATGAACTGATTATGGACTTTCCACTCTTTCTCTTTCAAGTTGTGTATAATCCCACCATAGTGAAGCCTGACCCTTCAACTTGTTCTTAGCTAGTTTGACCTTATGTTTATCAGGTACCTCCTCATACTCAAAGTAGTTATCCATAGCTCCTGTCCAATCCAAGAGTTCTTCACCATCTAAACTGCCTCTATATATGGGTAGGTTCAATTTCACCTTAGGACCATCCTCTTTAATAGCCTTCAACATCCTGACCATCCCTTTCTTCTTCAGGATCTAACTGCTCTAGGGTTCTTCTTCCTCCCCTTCATTTTCTTCTTTCTCTTGGTCACTCACATCTCTTATGATCATTCCTCTCTTTTGACTTGTCTCAACTATGGTCATTCTATCTTGAAGACTCTCTATTAATTCCTTCAATTCTCTTATCTCTTTGGCATGTTTCTCTTCCAACTCACTCATCTTCCTAGCAACTGTCTTTTTAGGAGGCATCCTAAAATGATTTTGGATAAACACTCAATAACTCTTTATAGATCTGACATATGCTTTAATACCAATCTAATGTAGAGATAGGGGATAATAGGAATTTGAGATTAAGAAAAGTTTGGTTTGAACACAGTGTGTCTGCAACAACAATGGCAGGGCAGTCTTTAGAAATTCGTTTATTTGACCCCTCAAATCATAAGATGAATTTTTCTGACAAGAAGGAAGTTTATTCACAACATCATAAGCTATCCATACACCAATTTTCGGGTCCCTAATTGACCAAACATAACTACACCAAGGAATTTTCTAAATGCAGATTTTGGAAACCATTTTCTGAACAGGTTTCCCTTACAAAAGTGGGCATAACTTACTCATTTCTCAATGAAAATCAACCAAACTTGAAGAAAAAGAAATTAGACTCAATATTATTTCCACCCATATGACATTTGTACCATATTACTTCCGTACAAAAAAGTATAAAGCGCAACAACACATAGGAAACTGAGTTTTACCAATGAGACACAACTTGGACAGTCACCAATCTTAGGAACAACCCTATGCAAACTATGATATCTTTTTACTTCCCTTGGGTTTTAAGTACCCTAATCCACCTAGGGACACATCACACATACATTCAACCTTAGGTCAATGCCTTTTATTATGTTTTACAAAAATTCTTTGTGTTGTCACAGTGATTGTGGAAACATTAGGACAATCATACATTTATCCCTTGTACTTGCTTGTCAAGCCACAAAAACATATTTTGAAATGATATTGGGACTCTAAAATTGATATCCAATCCACAAATGATGCATGCAACCAATATAAACATCATTTAGGTGAAAGTTCCCACGGGTACATGACTGCACTTTTGATTGTGAGAATCTGATTTCTATGGACAATCATGAAACCAAGACTTCCTTCCTCACATAAAATCTCACAAAGGTGATAAATCTTGAGGTTAGAGTCCCATAATAATTTCAAAATCTTCTCCAATTTCTCCACTCGTCCAACCAACCCACCATACTCTCATGCAACTTAGAAACTCTCTTCCTTAGACTAATACATGAACATATCGGTCTAAAATCTCTTCAAAACCATAGAAGCACTTGATTTCTCGCCCTAAACACTTGGAACAAGAAAATACATATAAAAACAAAGTATATTACAAGATTTGGGCATATTTGACCAAATGGAAATGGGTTTCTACATTTTAAAAACTCTCGGTCTACCCTAGGGAGGGTTTCAAACCCTCTATACAAATTGCAGAGAAACAATGGAGTTTTATTTCCAAAAAGTCCATACAACTGAGGTCCATATGGCATATTTAATCCAAAAAAATTATCTAGTGTAATTGATCCCACGCCAAGATTGCCTTTTCATCTTACTTTTTACATGAATTCCCTCTTTCAACTTTTAAAAAAATGTTGCTTTTACAACTTTTTGCCAACTTGAGCAACTTTTACAAAACTTAACCTAGACTCTTAAAATTTGAACCAATGGTCTAATATGACGTTATAAGATCTTATAAATCTAAATCTAATCAAAATTTAACAAAAACCCACATTTGGCTATATGGAGCCAATTAGGACCTATCAGGGCCTATAGTGCCCTGCACCATGATCATGTTTATGTCTCCAAAAGATTTTATTTGCTAGATACAAATGAAGGTCAACATAGTTAGCCCTTGTTTCTTGTTGAATAGGAGGACAAGGCTTCGGTAACAAAATAGGTAAGGAAGGGGGAGTGATCATGCAATTCCCTTTGAATAAGATCTACAAATGTTGATGCAATAACATGACATGACAAGGCATAAAAAAATCAATCATGAAAACATGCTTGCATGAATATTGTTGCAACTTGTTGCTCCATAATGCTCAAATCTAAAGAAATTCATCGATGATAATTGATTTTGAATGATGTAAGATTTAAAAGGTAATAGTGGGATGAAATAATATGAAAGATGTATGAAAATGAATTAGAATAGATACTCTTATATAGGGTTCCCAAGGTATTTCATAAATTAGGTTGACCTTCAAAGACCATTTTTAAACACTAGGATCAAGAATCTGTTGGATATTTGGAGGAATTGATTATGTGTTGCATTGATGTTTTGTCATTGATGCCAACACTAGCTGTTTGGATGCTTTACTGACACCCTTCTGGTTCCGGTAGGTTGAACAGTTTCTGGTTGGTTTGGATCTAAGATGGTTCGGTAGGCTCCAGTATGATTTGGTTATAGAATTAGCTTATTCATGATACTCATAATTATATTCAGTCAGTCGGTTTTGGTTTGGTGATCGGATGCTATCTTGTTTTCTTAGAAACTTGGTTTTTGGTTTCGGTGAGGGTTTCACTGGTAGAGCTTTTGATGGAGATCTTTGATGAATTGCATAAGTGGTGTTGGTGCATCTTCTGATGGAGTTTTAGGATGTTGTTGGTGATCATGTTCGAGACTTTGCAGATGAAGATCATTGTTATAGCGTGTGGACCTATACTGGGTCCTGGTTGATCTAGGTTATTGACCGACTTTAATGTAACATGTGGATTGGGTCTCTCGATGTGTTTCTAGGATATCTTATGTGTTAGATATTATTTGTTTGGTCTAAGGACGACATGGTTTGTAATTATGTAATTGGTTTATTATCTGGTGGCCGACGTAATTGTTTATGGTCGAAGGTTTGTATATATAGATATAAGATCTCATTGTAGATCATATCATAGGAATGGAAAATGAATGTAATGTGCGAATAATGTAATATCATTCAGGCGGAGGATTTGGTCGATCATTGGAGATCGAATTGGGTTTATGTAAGAGGATTTAGTCCTCCGATATTGAGCTTAACCAGAATTGTACTCAAACATAGGAGAGGCTATCTTTTGTAGTTCAACATTTCTCCAGATTGTAATCTGAATTTCTATGTAGTAAGTGAAACTCCTTTTGTGATGAGCAGTGCGCTCTAGGTTGTTAGTCTTACTGCAAGTGCAGACCCCTCAATTGTAATTCACATACTTACTACAGAAGTATTATCTGACTGTGGGTAGACTTCCCACCATAGTTTTTCCCTTTACTGGGTTTTCCACGTATAAATCTTGGTGTCATGTGGATGATATTTATTCTGTGATTATAGTTTATGCTTAATTGGTTTAACGATTATTCTGGTATTAATATTTTTGGTTCTGGTATTAAAGTTTTAATTTTTAATGGTTCTGGTAATATGTGACAACTGATTCACACCCCCCCCCCCCCTCTTAGTTGTCTTCCAGTTATTTGAATTTTCTAACAATTGGTATCGGAGCTTTGGTCCTCTCTGTAGAAGCTTAACCGCTTGAGGAAGATCATATAGCGTCTAACAGTTCAAGTTCATCCAGTTCATCTGAAGCTATCTTTCGGAGAGACATTCCTAGCTTGATGGAACAAATTACACAATATGGAAGATTCAGATGGAGACTCATCTGAGATGTCTTGGCAAGGAGATTGGAGAGATCACACAGAATGGTGTCACATCTCATAATCCGACATCTGACAATCCTCCTCCAACAAACTTGGATAAGGAGCTTGAGAATGAATGTATAGCAAGAGAAGCCCTCTTATGTGCACTTTCTCATTAGCAAATAATAGGATTAATTGACAAATCATCTGCAAAGGTTATATGGGATAAGTTGGAGACTCTTAATGAAGATGACCGTACAGTGAAGATTGCTAAACGTGATGGTTACTAGGTGAGATATGAAAACCTAAAGATGGAAGAAGATGAAAGGATTACTGCATTCATGGAAAGGGTAAATGAGATTGTTATGAGAATTCAATGTTGTGGTGGAACTCTTAGTGAAGATGAAATTGTTTCTAAAGTTTTGAGAGCCCTACCACCAGCTTACAAGATGAAGGCTACTGTTATTAATGAGCTGAGAACAATGGCTAATATATCTGTTAACAGAGATATTTTGGTTAGAAAACTATCCGCTTTTGAGCTTGAAGAATTTGGACCCTCTGGAGCTGTAAAGATTGAACCTTCTTTTCATGCATCTACATCTACCACCGGTAAGCAAGATTGGAAAGCTTTATATGCAAAGGAATTGGAAGATATGAAGAGAGAAGATGATGAGTTTGAGCAACTTGGAACACTATTTGCTAGAAGAGTACCTAAAGGACCGGTAGGAAGTAAGTATGAAGGAAAAGAACCTTTTTAAATGTTTAGCATGTAATAAGATTGGTCATTTTGCATCTAGATGTCCTGAAAGGAATTCAAGATTTGAAGAAAGAGTTAGAAGATCTTTTAAGCCTAACCCTGGATATCAGAACATGTATAAATATAGGAAAAACAGAGACAAGTCATGCTACATAGCGAATGAATAAGGCATTACTAATTCTGATGATGAACCGACAAAAGACTCTGCTAGTGGTTCTGACAATGGGAAGGAATGGGTGTTCCTGACTATCAAGGAAGATGATCTGACACTGGAAAAGAATGTACCCGAAGAGAAGGCACTTGCTACTAAAATTGAAGACAAGGATGAATGGGTAACTGACAGTGGTTGTTCACATCGTATGACTGGAGATAAAGGGAAGTTTCTATCTTTGCAAGAATTTGATGGCGGACTAGTTAGATTTGGAGATGACAAAGAATGTATGATCAAAGGAAAAAAGAACTATATCATTGGATGGTAAGAACAATACTAACAATGTTTATTATGTTGAAGGTTTAAGGCATAATCTTTTGAGTGTAGGACAATTAGTTTCAAAGGAATTTCAATTATAGTTCAAGGATGGAAAATGCTAAATCATTAATAGATTTGGTTTGGAGATTGCAACTAGTACACAGACAAAAGGTAATATATTTCATTTGAACTCTGGTGAAAAGATGTAATGCCCCGCCAGGAACCTTAAAGGAAAACAACACAACTAGGCAACTAAAGGGTGAATTTTTTTTTTAAAAGATTAAGTGCATTAATTATAACAATAACACGTATAATAACACAATAGAAGTAACACAAGATTTCCTAAGGGTTACCAACGAAGATTACTTCGCAAATTATGTTAACACCACGGTTAATCCAATGTTCATCTAAATAGGAAAATTAAATGCTTAAGGTAAAAACTACACATACATCTAAATTCCATAATGAAAGAATTAAAGTAATCAAATGCATTTATTTAGCCATAAATCATTTATACGTAAGAATTACATCAATTAAATTAACATACATTCCAACGATCAAATAATACAACATCCATCAATATATGGTTTCCAATAATACCACAAAATACTAAGGTTACAATATCAAGATTACATAAATGTTGATACAATGACCACAAGGTCTCAACTGAAAAAGATCACGAATAGGAGCTAGTACATGGATCACGAACCAAGAACACCAGCAAAGCTTTTTCTCGCCCGAAGATACAATCCAGAACATCTGATAGGAAGTGGCACTACCACCCGACCATATGATCCCAAAATGGAACCACCCCACTGTGCTAGGAGATAGTAGAAAACCCTCAAGTAAGCAAAATAAGACAAGTACAAAAGAACTACATGACTCCGCAAACATCCATGTGACTCAACTCACAAACACTAGTGACTCTAAGGAGAGAGTGTCATTGCATAGCTTACAGTGGTTACTATGGTAGGTCTCCATGGGTCTCGACCCCCATCTTAGGTTATCTTGGTAACCTCTCCCGAACCTCCGGCTCCATCTAAGTCTCATGCGGACCCTACCAATCCTTTCATGAAGACAAGGTGGTAAGTTTGCCATTCCAGGCCTTCTCGCAAAATTATGAGTCTTGTACTAGCACTCACCTATGCATGAGGTACATTATCTTAATTAATATTTATTCCACCCACCCCCAAATCAATTATTAGGTTTTCATTTTTTAACTAACTTTCGAAGGGTTATCCTGCCATCCACTTTGGGCGCAACCCCCGCTCGAAAGCCACTCTCTCTCATAAGACACTAACATGAAAGGTCTCTCTCTACGAGAACTCTATGGCAAAACTGACAGCCATATCTAGTCCTAACAAACCACAGGTGAAGGATACACAATCACTAACCCAGGATTGACCATTTAGAACAACACACAATGACTCACATCAACAAGGTTATACAACAACACCTGACCAAGGAGATAAAATAACATATGACACAATGACAACTCAACCAGAATTGCAACGAAATTAAGCTTGACTGCAAACACCATTTACACAAGATCCTAATACAGACAATCTTTTCTTAAAACAGCCAAAAACATAAATAACTTGCAATTAAAGTTTTTCCAAACAATAAGAAAATACAACTATTTGAAGACAAAAAAATCAATTTATCATTTGTCCAATAAAGTTAAATAAAATCACATAAAAATTAACACCCTAATTATATGTTCATGATTAATTTACAAATAAACTCGATTAGATTATATCAATAATCTAAATTAAATTCTAAATTAAAAATTACATATAATAATATAATATAATTACATAAATATATATATTCTACGAATATAATATTATATAATTATATCACATTAAAATATATAATAAAAAGAAGATTTAATTTTGAAATATCTTTCATTTCCAAAATAACATAATTAAAACCACAGAAAATACTATATACATATATATATTATTATTATTTTTTACATACAATAACCTAAAAACCAGTAAATTCTATTTTCAACCAAAATTTATTTCTAAAATAACTAAATAATTCCACAGAGATACACAAATATTAAAAAGGACTACCATAGTCAAGTATTGAAACAAAAATTAAACAAGAGGGAATATTTTCTCTGGTAATCTCATTCGTCCCAAATCTTGCAATTTTCATGCATAATAAAAATCTTGGCAAAATTTGTTATACTAACTTTTCCCAATCTTCTCAAAATTTTAATCTAAAAACACCCAGAAAATAACTTCTTTCCATAAACCAAAAATTAACTTTAGGAATGGACTTTAGCCAAGAACAAGAAATAATCAGACATGATTTTAGATTTGACAAACATCTTAACACACACATCATTCAGAAAGAAGAAAGAAATAAAATATTTTCTTTAAAACAAATAATCAAACGAAGCCACCCAACCTGGTATAGCTTTCCTGAAAGAAATTTGTAGAAGAGAACCAATCCTTCAACAAGCTTTCAAATAAATTTCTCTTCACCTAAATCCCTGACTTGTTTTCCGTGTCTCCTAAAATAAAGATCTATTCCCCTTTTTAAACTAAAATTCTAGGTTGGATATCTTTTTTCCAAAAAAACCTTAATTTAGTAATAAAAACAATTTTATTTTATTTTCTAATTTTGTAACAAAGGATAAGTTAACATGCAATAATTAAAAATAATTTTTCTTTCTTTTCTTTTCTCATGCAAATTAATTAATTTTCTAAATAAATAAATTAAATCAATACTTTAATTCTAATTTATTTTTTTATTCATTTATTTATTTAAAATTCTAGGAAACAATAAATGCAATTAATCTAATTTATTTTTCCACTAAAATTTAAATAAAATATATTTCTAATATCATGCAACTTAATTTAATAACTTCTTTTAATTAACTAAATTTATAATCTCAATGCATAAAATACATAATTCAAAAATACCAAATATGAGATAACTCCATAAATTTAATTAATTAATTTAAAACCACTAAACACACAAACTGAACAAACCCCAAGCAAAGACTTAGAAAAAATCAACGACAATACACGAAGACCGAACAAACTGACAAGACGACCAATTGACAACACTCACAAGAGTGTAACTGAGTAAAATAGGGTCAACTACTACTTCCTCCACTTCCATCGGAAAATATAAGACACGCTCAGACCTGTGAAGCTAGGTGGAGACGATACCCCGTACCTACCCGATACTTGTACCTGCAATATCCTGCATCACCGAACCACACATGCATATATATAATATAAAAAACACGACATACACACCAATGAAGGAGAGTCACGACATTCCCCGTCTCACCGGAGTGAGTGAAGGAAAATCGTCTGCTTGCATTGAATACACTCGCATACACAACATATAATTTCACATTGCATAGATAAAGTAAAGTGTCAGTACATAGCAATAATCCATAAAATGCCATAAATCACAAGTACTAAAATATTGCAAATAAATTATGCATCTCATATCTAGATAAAGCATGAAATAATGTCATATAAGTTTGAATAACACATCATTGTAATGTATTCACTGAAAGTAAACAGTAATAAAATACGAGTCTAATGAGTTCACACGAGGAAGGGTACTACAAAAGACATGTTTGATTACACGGATTGATGAAAGTTGGCTATGGCATAAAAGACTGTCATGTGAATTTTGATTGCATTGTAAAGATCAGTTCAACTAAGGCAGTTAGGGATATACCTAAGATTATGAAGCCGTATAATCCGGTATGTAAAGAATGTCAAATGGGTAAACGGGTCAAAACCTCTTTTAGGAGTATACAAGGTAAATCAAATGATGTTTTTGATCTTATTCATACTTATTTGTGTGGCCCTGCTAGAGTTAAAAAATTTCAAGGTGATAGATATTTCATACTAATGATTGATAATTATTCTAGAATGATGTGGGTTACTTTTCTGAAAGAAAAATCTGAAGCATTTGAAAAGTTTAAAATCTTTAAGGCTAAAGTGGAAACTGAGACAGTATTGAAGATTAAATGTTTGAGGTCAGATCATGGTGGAGAATTCACATCTGACGAGTTTAATAACTTTTGTGAGAAGCATGGTATAAGAAGACAATTTTTTGCTCTCCGAACACTTCAACAGAATGAAGTTGTGGAAATGAAGAACACAACTATCTTGGATGTTGCTAGAACAATGATGATGGAAGCTACTCTACCTCATATCTATTGGAGAGAAGCAGTGAGCACAATGGTTTATACATTCAACATAGTACATATCAAAGGAGAAACCGGTAAGACACCTTATGAATTATAGTTTGGCAATACACCTACAGTTATGTATTTCAGAATCTTTGGTAGTAAATGTTATATCAAGAGAGATGATATCATTGGCAAATTTGATCCTAGATGTCACGAAGGCATATTTCTTGGTTATTCTAATGCAAGTAAGACATATAGATGTTATAACAAGAGATTACAGAGAATTGTGGAGAGTGCTAATGTCAAGATAGATGAGCTTAACAAAAGGTCAATCAGAATTTATGAGAAGGAACCAACATTGGAAATGATTATATCTGAACTGGTACCATATTTACCGGAACAATGTTGAACTAGTTACTCCGACAGTATCAGAAAATTCTACAGTGATTGAAGAACAGGAAAGAGGAACAGAGTCAGAGGACTCATACATATGTGAGATTGAATTATTCAGAAGATCAGATAATTGGATACAAAAACAATGGAGTTATGACAAGAAGAAGACTGACAACTAATGAGGTATGTTTAATTTCACAAGTTGAACCGATATTAGTAATTGAGGCATGTAAAGATGAATATTGGTTGAAAGCTATGGAAGAAGAATTAGATCAGATTGAAAAAAATAACACATGGACTTTAGTTCCCCGACCTAAAAATAAAAATGTTATTGGAACTAAATGGGTTTTTAGGAATAAATTGAATGAAGATGGTCAAGTTATAAGGAATAAAGCTAGATTGGTTTGTAAAGGATATTCTCAGAAGGAAGGAATTGATTATGGAGAGACTTTTGCACCTGTAGCTAGGCTTGAATCTGTAAGATTATTTTCTTATTTATGATGCTCATAAGAACTACAAGGTTTATCATATGGATGTTAAATGTGCATTTTTGAATGAGGATCTTGATGAGGAAGTTTATATTGAGCAACCTGATGGTTTTTCACTATCAGATGATACAAAAATAGTTTGCAAGTTAAAGAAAGTTTTATATGGATTGAAACAAGCACCTAGAGCTTGGTATGTAAGGTTGGATAAATATCTTTTGAGGCTTGGTTTTACTAAGGGTATTGCTGACAGTAATTTATATTATAAGATCACTGATGATGATATACTGATTATTGAAGTATTTGTTGATGACATTATTTTTGGAGGTGAAGATAAGTTATGCATGGAATTTTCTAAAAATATGGAGAAAGAATTTGAGATGTCTATGATTGATGATATAAAATTTTTCTTAAGTTTACAGATTACTTAGACTGACAAAGGTATTTTTATCTGTCAAACTAAATATGCTAGGGAATTATTGAAGACATTTGGTATGGGAGATTCTAAACCGGTAAGTACTCTTATGGTTACAAGTGAGAAATTGACAAGAAAAGATGTTTCTGCACGGATAAATCATACAACATAAAAATCTATGATTGGAGGTCTGCTTTATTTGACTCAGACTAGGCCTGACATTATGAATGTTGTTTGTATTGTTTCAAGATTTCAGAGTGATTCTAAAGAGAATCGTGAGATTGCGGTGAAAAGGATTTTTAGATACTTGCAAAGTACATCAGAATATGGTTTGTGGTACCCTAAGGATGATACCTTATTTTATTGCATATACAGATGTTGATTGGGCTGGAGATGTTGATGACCGGAAAAATACTTCCGATGGAGCTTTCTTTCTTGGAAAGAAGTTGGTTTCATGGATCAACAAGAAACAGTCATGAATTTCTTTATCTACTATTGAAGTTGAGTATGTTGTTGCTGCTACTAATTGTACACAAGTTTTATGGATGAAGCAAATGTTGAAGGATATACAGGTGGATTGTGATGCACACGTAGTTATTCACTGTGATAACTCTGTTGCTATTGATATATCAAAGAATTCGGTATTTCATTCTAAAACAAAGCACATATCTATCAAGTACAACATTTTGAAGGAAAAGATGGAAGCAAATGAAGTCAAATTGGTTTATGTGAGTACTAAAGAGAAGATTGCAAATATTTTCACTAAACTTTTGCCTAAAGAATCATTTAGTACCTGAGAGACAGATTAGGGGTTTCTGCCCCTCCAGTAGAGACTTGATTGATGCGGTTTGGCATTAGTCCGATATGTATTATCAGAGATATTTTACATTCCGACACTGATGGGGATGCTACTACTCAAGAGGAGTAGTCAGCTTTGTGATTCAGTGGTTTATGTTTTTGCTTTGATATTTTTGTCAGATTTTTGACATTGATGTCAAAGGGGGACTACTCAAGGGGAGTAGTCAGGTTTGTGATTCAGTGGTTTATGTTTTTGCTTTGATATTTTTGTCAGATTTTTGGCATTGATGTCAAAGGGGGAGAGATATTGATGTGAAAAAGGAAATGTAGAAAAAAGAAATATAAAAGGGAGAGATATATGTATGATTCAGAGCTTTACAAAGATATTATTCGCAGGGGGAGTTTGGTTTTTATTTCAGAGTTGTATGCGGGAAATTGTTGGTTGTCTTCCATTGGGGGAGACTTGTTTGATATTTCTTGGTACTTAGATGTTGCCATCAATGCCAAAGGGGAAGATTGTTGGCCAATTGGACGAATTGATTATGTGTTGCATTGATATTTTGTGATTGATGCCAATACTAGCTGTTTGGATGCTTTACCGACACCCTTTTGGTCCCAGTAGGTTGAACAGTCTTTGGTTGGTTTGGATCTGACATGGTCCGGTAGGCTTGGGTATGATTTGGTTATGGAATTGGCTTATTCATGATACTCATAATCATATTCAGTCAGTTGGTTTTGTTCTGGTGATCAAATGCTATCCTGTTTGCTTAGAAGCTTGGTTTATGGTTTCGGCGAGGGTTTCACCGGCAGAGCTTTTGATGAAGATCTTTGATGAATTGCATAAGTGGTGTTGGTGCAACTTCTGGTGGAGTTTCAGGATGGTATTGGTGATCATGTTTGAGACTTGGCGGATGAAGATCATTGTTGTAGCGTGTGGATCTATATAAGGTCCCGGTTGATCTAGGTTATGAACCAACTTAAATGTAATGTGTGGATTGGGCCTCTCGATGTGTTTCCTGGATATCTTATGTGTTGGATATTATTTGTTTGGTCTAAGGCCGACATGGTTTGTAATTATGTAATTGGTTTATTATCTGGTGGCCGACCTAATTGTTTATAGTCGAAGGTTTGTATATATAGATGTAAGATCTCATTGTAGATCATATCATAGGAATGGAAAAGGAATGAAATGTGCAAGTAATGTAATATCATTCAGACAAAGGATTTAGTTGGTCGATCATTGGAGATCGAATTGGGTTTATGTAAGAGGATTTAGTCCTCTGGTATTGAGCTTAACCGAAACTGTACTCAGGCATAGGAGATGCTATCTTTTGTAGTTCAACACTTCTTCGGATTGTAGTTTGGATTTCTATGTAGTCAGTGAGACTCCTTTTGTGATGAACAATGCGCTCTAGGCTGTTGGCCTTCCTGCAAGTGCAGCCCCTCAATTGTAATTCACATACTTACTGCAGAAGTATTATCTGACTGTGGGTAGGCTTCCCACCGCGGTTTTTCACTTTACCGGGCTTTCCACGTATAAATCTTGGTGTCATGTTTAGTATATTTATTCTGTGATTATTGTTTATGCTTAATTGGTTTAACTGTTATTCCGGTATTACTATTTTGGGTTCCGATATTAAAGTTTTAAGCCTCTAATTTCATCCTTGTCACCAATCCTTTATTGATGAGGTTATGGGTTGCACTACTATCTACTAGGAGGGTCACTTTTTGTCCATGCATGGTACTACAAATTCAAAAAGGGTGGTATTTGGAATCCCCAAAGAGTGTGGCCAAAGTTCCCTCTTCTTCATCATCTTGTCTTCATTTTTTTTGAGATTTGAATTCTTCTTCATTTGTTAGTGCTACTATGTGGTTTGACTTCCCTTTCTTTGTGCACCTATGTCTCGACTCCCATTTTTCCTTGCACTTAAAACATAATCCTTTTCTTTGGACTTTTACCCTTTCTTCCCATGTTGTATTTGGTTGAGAAGGTAATATCTTTTGTTCTCGATTTCTTTTGTAGGTGATGAAATTTGTTATCTTGAAGGTGTGTTCTTGGGTTGATTCCTTTCCTTTGTTAGTATGGCTTCAAACCTTGGAGCCTTTTGAATTGCATCTTGAAGAAATGTGGGGTTAAAGCACTTAATAAACCACAAATTGACTATGATAGTCCTTCAATAAATAGGTATCTTAGCCTTTTCTCTGTAACTGCGAATACCATGACAGATCTTTTGAAATTCGATACATAGTTTTCTACAGATCCTTGTTTTAATTGTGTTAGTTCTTTAAAGTGCCTTTTAGGGTGTTTTTGGTCAAATCAATTCATAAGCCTTTGAATAAATTCATCATAGGTTGTTATGTTTTGGTGCCCTTGGGTCGTCAAATCATTGTGCTAATAGGCGTGTGCAACCCATTCCAGATGTAAGATGGCAAATTTGAATGCATCTTCTTTGATGATGGGATGAAGAGATAGATATGTCTCTAATTTTTGGATCCATGAATAGGCAATGACTTTCCCTAATCCATCAAAGTTAGGGAGAGTCGTTTTACCCACTTTATGATGTAAATCTCTATTAAGTTGACCCCTTTCTCTTCCAGGGTTACTTTTCGTTCCAACCTCATAGTATTCTCTAAATAAAATACTCCTAATTTTAGGGTCAAGTCTAGTAAGCTTCAACATACCCATCTAAGTTATTGTTTGGTGTATTAATTTCTTCTTTCTCTCTTGGGGGTTCTTCTCTAGGTAAGAGGGTTGGTTTGGTCACCCTAGGTATTGATCCTAGTGGAGCTCTATTTTTGCTTTTTGAATGGTGAGAAGTGGCAAGCTTGGTTAGGTCTAAGAGTGCTAATTGTGTTGTTCATATTTTGAAGGGTTTGTAGGAGTTATTGGGTTGTCTTCTCATTTTGCTCCATGAAAGTTCTAGTTGCTCTTTTCTTGTGCTCCATGAAAGCCCTCAACTCATCTCCCAATTGTTTAGCCATTATATTACTTTGAGTAGATTTATTAGTCTTCTTTCCCTTTCTAATGCCCTTTGGCTTAGTTGCATAAACTATCTTTCATCCCGCAGGCTGGCAGGAACAATGCTCTTATACCAATTGTAATGTCTCTTTCAAGATTTACTTATATTTTGCCTTAAAATCACAATCCCAATTAAAATAAAAATGTAATATTGTTAAGAGTATAAGTTTACCAATTGAAATGTCTTTAAGAAGATAAATCATGGTTAGGTCCTAAAATCATGTTAGCTAACATTTGAAAGGTAATCCATAAGACTGACTATTTTCATAAGGGTTAGAAATCCAATGACATATAATTGCATATATAATCAATATCATTAATAATTACCCCAAACATATTCTCGTAGTAACTGTATTAGCAATTTGATAGAAACTTCACAAATTGCAATCTCAAGGATAGTTATCCTTGTATTGTGAGAGCATGGGTGGAAAGTGGTCCACTCCATCCCTCAATCCACCTTGGAGGCACTCCATGCTCCTTGATCAAGCCTGGGAGCACTAATCAACCTCCCAACCCATGACACTTAACCCCCAATGAGTGGCATGCTTGTTAAGAGTATGAGACTACTCCCTCCACCAAGCTTGAGAGCACACATATCCTTGTCAGCCTATGAGCGCTCCATCTCGAGGTTTTGGCATGCTTAACAAAAGATAGGTTAGCTCTTAACCTCTCGTAAACTTGAAAGGTTGATCGGCCTTCCTATTTTGCAACCATTCCTACCCCATTCAAACTAGATTAACTATATGAATGTGTCATCAATAAATTAGATGTCTACTCTTATTTGTTATTCCCTGATCTCAAATCCAATTCTCTTAATCCAAGTCAAATTTATTTATTTTTTGATCTCTTGTTTCTCATTTGATCGATGCCCTTCAAGTGAGGCTTCAATTTATATCTTTCATTTGGGGAGAGGTTATATCTCTTACTTTGAAGAGATACCCCTCTTCTTGTGTACTTGCTACCATTTCACCCACACCTCGTGCCTTTTCATTACCACTTGATGACCCTCTTGTTAAGGATGATAATAGGCAATTAAGGGAGTGTTGATCAAAGGTGAGGATTAGTATGTCAAAGGTAGTCCACTTGGTAATATTTGACCACTACTTATGAGAGACAATTAATATCCTTGACTCAAGATAAATCGCTGACCTGACTTTCCTAACAACTATAATGGTATAAGTTTGTAGCCCATGTATATGCACTTTTATATTATTATTCATATGCTATAGAGGTGTCACATTTACACAACTACAACTCTATCTAGAATATTTTCTTTGCTCTAGGAAAAGGCGACACCCATGATTTGTTCCTTTTGGTGTGATTTAGTCATGGTGGTGTGAAATGTCCTCTTCATAATTTTAATTTTTTTTAATTTGTTGTGTTGGTGTGCAACTATACGATTAACACTCATATTCTTTGAAAGGGTTGGCTTGGAAAAGTAATTTCCAATTGGAAGGACTAGACAATGGATAAAATTATGTCAAAGATACAATTTTGTGCCTACAATCTAGTCTATGGTGATAAGGTTTGACTATCCATGTTCTATAATGATGAACTAAACATAGTAGCTTGACAAGGTTTAGGATTAGGGTTAGCTTATGTATAAACAAGCAAATTGAGCATAAGAGAAACATGTTTATGATAGGGCTAAACTAGTGTAATCAAAGAGGTAATGAACAAGATATGCACTTTTCTCCTTTACACTTCCAAGTGGGTTACATGGGAAGCATATTATATATAAAAAGTAGCATATACAACATAAATGCCTTTGTCCAAAGTGGCATCAACTCAAGATACTTACTAAAACTCATGGATTCACAAGGTCCTCAATAATTGCCGAGTTTGTTACAATAATCGAGAAATGTAATAACTTTATAGGTTAATTGATAACTAGCATACTTACTATACATGGCATTCTTTTGTTTTGCTCAAGTTGCTCACATGTCTTTGAGTTCAAATGGAGGTTCACAGTCATTGCTTAGACCTTTGATACCTTATGACATAAATATTTCCATGCAAAAAATAATAATAGAGAAGATGAAAAAAATCTTTACAATATAATCAAAATTAACAATAATATCAATATTATAATTAAAAAAAATTAAAATAGATATTTACTATTGATAATTCCAAATATTCTAAAATGAATTATTACATATAATATCACAAGAATTTCTATTATTTGTTCAGAATAAGATGTAGTTAATGGTCCTAATAGAACTCAAGAACTACATGAACAATTTATCATATTTCTCTCCATCAAAAGCATCCAAATCAGCAATTGGCTTGTCGGACCTAGATTTAGATGATTTTATGTTTTCTTGTTTTTTAATTTTTTTAATTTTTCATTATGTCGATTGTCCCCAAATCAGCAGCGTTATAATTATGTTTTCATTGAGACAATCCAGTGTCCAATGATAGAATTTGAGAGATACCCAAACCAGTACTAGTGCAGATAAAGGACCTCCGTGTAATACACAGTTACATAGTTTTGCCTTTATTTTGATGTCACAATTCAATTGGGCATAAGGCAATAGGTCAACCCATTGTTAAGACTTGTGAATAAAATATATATTGTTAATACTAGTGAGGGATATATATTCTCCGGCCATGACTACATACCAATATCATTTACTTATTAATAACGATGAATATGTATATCCTTCGGTTCTCGACACTAAACCAAACGAGGTCTATTATTTGTGTCCCAGTGCCTATAGGCTGTAAAATGTATCTAAGTGTTTGGCCTCCAATATATATAGAATTTCAGAATTAAGAAGTCTTCAGTATTTCATTTTGCTTTATTTTACCATTGTTTCAGTTGAAAATAAGGGAAATTCGGTTGAGTAAATCCCTTAGAGTTGGACCACAGTTTTCCCTATGTTTTTACCACTAAACATAGAATTGAATGCTTCCAAGAAGCTATCTATACCTTGCTTAATATCAACTCTGTATTTTAACTTGCCCTGTTTTGTGTAGCTTATCATCTCCTCTCTGAATTGATCCATGTGATCCAAATGATGTCCAACAATAAATCCTTGCATCTTTGCACATCTTACCACTAAGTTTAAGAGGTTTCTTACTCCATATGTTTGCTTCCAATCCTACATCCACGAGAAGGAAAAGCCCAGTAATCAGCACTATTTCTATTTAAGAGAATGAAAAAAAAAAATCTATATTGTCATACTTTTTGACAGGAAGATTACCTCATTATATTGAGAAATCATTCCACAGACAGGGATGCGAGCATTCATATTGATGTGGTTGAGAACAGCTTCCAGCATCCTCCCTCCAACATTTTCAAAGTAGATGTCTATCCCTGTTGGGAAGTACCTGCTCCTCGTATACACCATTATTAGTGATTACTAAATTGGAGCAAGGATGTAAATCATGTAATAAAACTATCCATGCAGAAGTGGAGATGTGAATGTTCAAACCTTACTTGCTCAAAGCTGCATCCCAGTCTGTTTCAGACTTATAATTGAAGGCATCATCAAATCCAAACTCTTCTTTTAGCACCTTGACCTGCAAATTAAAATTCCACCCTCCAGAGGGAGTGGTGGGAGGATCATTGTTTATGTTTTGATTTTTTTTCTCCCACTAGTCTCTAAAAAGCGTGTTTCTTATAATGGCCACAAAAATATTCTCACCATAGTGTTCTCCAGTACTTATATCAGAGTTTATTATCAAGCAAGTATTGGAAATTGCAGTGCATAGTACCAATGCTTTCAATCACATAGTTCTAATCAGACTTTTAAAAACGGATTTGAGCAACCATGTCTTATTTGAAGAAAAAAGTACTTCTAAATTCCTTATAATGTTGTGGCCATGCCTGCATCTGTATAAACATTACCCTTTAGCTCGTTTCGAAATATTCCTAGCACAAAGAGTCAATAATTTTCTGCACTCCCTGAGTGAAACAGACAGTAAAGGATCTATGCTTTGGCAGGGGAGACACGGGTTCAAATCTAGAGAGGGGTGGAATATGGGATAAGTATGCCCCATATCATGTAGCACGTATGATGCTTTTCTACCTACCTGGAGTAAGTGTAGGGTGGTCTCACATTTTGTTAGCTTCCCTCCAATCTAAGCAAAGTTGGTTCGACAGGGAACCAGGTATTATATAACTTGAAAGGACCTTTTTTTGCTTTTTCTGTATTACTAAAGCAGGCAATATCTGCTCTCCTACCATTCAGCCTGAAATCAGACCATTACACTAGATGTTCCATTTACAATGCAACTTTTTCTGTCTTATCTTTCTATGCCTTTTTAAAGTCAGAAAACTTTATTTTCTGACAGTTCTAAGCTACATCTCTGACAAAATAAATGGAAATTTCGGTAGAGGAACCAGAAAATAGTAGGTACAAAACCTATGTCCCTTTCCTGATCAGCCTCTAAATTTTGGACCAGAAAATAGAGTTACAAAATCCATCTATGAATCAAACCCTAAAGAACAGAAAGTGCACACTCTATCAGAAGTCTTCTTTGAAAAGATTAGATAGACCAAGTTCCATTTTTCAAAACAAAAAGGGCTTAGTTATGGATCTAAGACATTAAATTTTTAGACGCAAGAAAATAGCATAATTCCAAATTTTGATTTGCAATCGATTTTAGTGACCAACTGTTTTGTGGCTTGCCGTTTTGGATTTTGAAATTTTGGTAATCTACTTTCACAGCCTGCATAAGAACACCCAAAAGCTTACAGGGATAAACAGAGATTCAGTTTTATTTATATGATACAATCAATATAAAGCAAACGAAGTAAGATATTAAAAATGATTGTTTGCCCATATTAAACAATACGGTCAGATTTGATTTAAATTAAAATGCCTATTTGGCATCAGATAAGCTTTGAGGGTTCGGATACTGTAATCAAGATCGGAATTAAACCAGACCTTTGTAATTTCGCCTACACCAAGGAGTGTCTAGTACATGCACAATAAAGTGAAATAAAACTAAAACGAGATAGGAACATAGATGAGGTTAACAACTAATAGAAAACATAAATATGGCACAATGACTGCAATCCAGAAAAAGCCCAAAGCTATGTCAAGTACCCTCCTGGCATTTTAACTTTAGAACAAATCAGCGGTAAGATTCATATTAAGTATCGCCTACCTTTTCATCACTACTTGTGGCACCAACAACACGACAGCCATTAATTTTAGCAAGCTGCCCTACAACAAGCCCCACTGCACCTGCTGCTGTAGAAACAAATACTTGCTCTCCGGGCTTAGGTTCTCCAATCTTCATCAGCCCAATGTATGCCGTCAACCCAGAAGAACCTATTCTCACCAAAACAAAAAACCAAAATCCCCAGAAACCCATACAATTTCATCCCAAGCGCAGAGTCATTAATATAATTTACCTAGAAGCCCCAAGTAATGGGGCAATGGAGCTACATCCGCATTAAGTTTTGTGAGGCCTGATCCACTGAGCACTGCATACTCAGCAACATCACAATATCCGTACACAATGTCACCTTCTTTAAATTGTCCATCAGCGGAGGCCACAACTTTTGAAACTGATCTAGACACAATTGGCTGCAATCAAGGTTACAGTCATGACTTAGAAATTATTATATGAATATTTGAAATTTTCCCATCTAAATATGAATCATTTGTCTCAAGCCAAGTGTTTTGTTAGCCCTATTTGCCTTATGGGTTCGAGTCTTATCATCCAAAATCTTAGAACCAAACAATCTTCTTTAGAATGACACAAGACAATTTCCTAGGGCCTGAGGACGTCAAATGCCATTTAACCTTATTATATTAATAATCAGAGTAGGGCCTCAGTAGGCAGTGTGGTAGAAGATTGTATTGATTAATAAAAAGAAATTCAGACCTGACCCAATTTGAAGCTCTGCAGAAACAAACCGGTGCCAAGGTTTTTCATACGTGCTCTGAGATACGGATCTACAGATATCCACATGTTCTTCACTGTAACCTCCCCGTGTTTGCATCCTTTAATGTCCAGTTGGGTTTCTATGACATTAAGATGATCTTGTGTGACAGGCCCTTCATTTGAATAGGAAGCTAATATAACCTGCTTGTTCCTCACGATAGTCTCCCCCATTTTCAACAGCTCTGGGGTTTTCCAGGATTATGTCACATTTGCCCGAATTTCAATAGTTTTCAAGAAATTTAACTAGTTTGCCCCAAAAAATAGGGCTCCCGTATATCTCAGAAACAAGAAAAACACAACAACAAACCAAAAACAATGCCGCAAGGAACCAAATTAAGAAGCATGTCGTCTTGTTTGATTCTTTTGGTGTATTTCTATTAATTGGTAATAAATGAACTAAAATATTGAGTAGTTTTTTTAATGTAAATATATTTAAAACATAAAAATTAATTAAATTTATTCTTCTATTACATAAGAATGGGTACGAAGATTATATTTGGACTCATAATAAATGAATCAATGGTGAAATAGATTTAAAATGAAAATTATATTTGTTAGATTATGAATTTAATAGTATAATTATTATGATATATTTATTATCTATTTTCTTCGTAATCTATTTTTGTTATTTAATTTGATTATAAAATAGGTAAATAGTGAAAATAATTAATTTTTATCATATTTTTATTCTATAAAATATTTACAATTCTATTGGATAATATTTAATTAATAAAAAAATGTATTTGTTGGTTCATGGATTTAGTGCACAATTACAATGTGAATTCATTCTCCATTTTCTCACTTATCTTTTAGTACATGTGTTTAAATCTCTTTTGAAAACACATTATATGAGATCTAATGTTGCATTTGATTTGGAAATACATTGATTATGATCTATCCATTTTGACGATTGAAAGGTGGCATTGTACTTGTGCGATCCCAATAACTATCATAATTAATGAATTATGATTTGATATAAAAAATCTATTAGATGATTTACGTTGATGTTTGTATATATCATTGGGAATGTATGAGGAGACATCCATAGATTGTTGTTGGAAAATGAAGCTAATGTAAGAAAAGAAACAATTGTTTGAGAATGAGGTCTAGGTGTGGAAATTAATGAGAGGCAAAGCCAACAAATAAAGACGTGGTGTGCAAGGTGAGACATACGTGTGGTGGTTGGTAACTCAAAAGAGAAGAGTGTAATGGATTGCATAGTGAGATGAATTGGACAAGTATAAGTAATGGTATTAAAGAAGTGGCGTAATGGGTAGGGAGGAGTTGAAGAGTACATGGAGAAGGAAGGGGAAGAGACCTTGTGTTGGTGAAAAATTTGTTTTTGGCAAAATGTAGAGAGATGGTAGCGTGGTGGACTACAGAAGGAGGCTTCCATAGAGAAGGGAAGCAACCAAGTGATTGAGGGAATTGACCAAAGAAGAGAATGTGAGGTACAAATAGAAGATTTGGATTGCGATAGTGAAGGATTGTTGGTTGTGTGAAAGGAGGAGCAATCTCTGTGCGTAAGGTGGGAAAGACATGGGACTAAGTGTGTAAGGTTAGAGGAAGGACAAAATAGAGATTAGAAGCCAGAGTGTAAGGGAAGGCGAGAAAAGAGTGTGGAAGATAAAAGAATCATGTGTGAGATCAAAGAGGAGGAGATTGGTAGAGCTAAGTTGTATGGGGAAAGTTAAAAGAACTGAAGGAGCTTGCAGTATGAATAGAGGAGAGGTCATATGAAGGCCACTATGTGTGAGATCAAAGAGGAGACTGGTAGAGCTAAGTTGTATGGGGAAAGTTAAAAGAATTGAAGGAGCTTGCATTATGAATAGAGGAGAGGTCATATGAAGGCCACTATGTGTGAGATCAAAGAGGAGACTAGTAGAGCTAAGTTGTATGGGGAAAGTTAAAAGAATTGAAGGAGCTTGTAGTATGAATAGAGGAGAGGTCATATGAAGGCCACTAATTGTAATTTGTTTTCATATGGATTGGTTTTGATGAATCATGTGAATTGATAAATTTTGGGTGCAATCTTTGAGTATTGCTTATTTAAAAGTAAGAATTGTGTTGAGTTTTGTATCGTTCAAAGGTAGGAAAAAGAGTTTTTATTGCATTAATGGTGTGCAGGTAGATTTGTTGGAAGGAGGTAGTTTGCATCAGGATTGAGCTTGTGGGTATTGTGAAAAATGTATGTAAGAGGAGCTTCACGCAGTTGGAGTAGAGGAAGAGTTAGAAGTGGAGGTAGAAATCCTCCCAATGCTATTCGTGGTGAAGATTTTAGAGCCCTTAGCTGGCAAGTTGAAGCATTACAAGAAGAAATTAGAAGAGGTTTTGAGCAAAGGAGAGAACTTGAGAGTGAAGAGGATGAAGCTACAAAAAATGGCAATGATACAAATGGTGAAGAAGATGTAGTAGCAACAACAGTTGTGAATGATCCTTTAGTGACGATATTATCGAGAATGAGAAAGAGACCAAAAATTTGTGTTCCTACATTCATTGAGAACCTGAATCTAGAAGAATTGATTGACTGGATAAATGACATGGAAGAGTACTTTGAGTTTGAGGAAGTGGAAGATCTTGATAGACTGAGATTTTCAAAGACAAGGTTGAAGGGACATGCCTCTATTTTGTGGAAAGAGGTTCAACTAGAAAGAGGAAGAAGAGGTAAAGACAAAATTACAAAATGGGATAGGATGATTGAGAAAATGAAAAGACAATTTATTCCAGTTGATTATGAATTAGACTTGTAAAAGAAGATGCAAAGTCCCAAATAAGGAGGAAGAATGGTGAAAGAATATACAAAAGAGTTTGATAGGATTTTGATATGGACTAGTCATTTAGAGGCCAACAAAAAGAAGGTAGCCTATTACATTAATGGGTTGAAGCTAAGTATACAAGAAGAGATGACTTTAGTGAGATTTTACACAATGGAAGATGCATTCCAGTTTTCCTTGAACATTGAAGAATGATTGAATAAGATATTGATGAGTGCTTCATCCTTATACTTTTAATCATACATTATGGTTTAAACTTTTAATGATTTGTGAACTAATATGCTTGGCGGTATTCTTATTGCATGCATATTTAATCATTTTTTCTACTATATTCTGCTCATTAGAAGTAATATTAGAAATGATATCTTTTGGTTTAATGTTTTACTTTCTACTTGTTTGCACATATCAATGGCATAATAATTAAAATAATGTCACTCTGTTCTATTTTATCTTCATAGATGCATTTTTTAATATGTTTTAAGAGAACAAGCAGACTAAGCAGACAACTCCAGTTCGGTTGCTACAAATATGATGATGGCTCTTGAGCATTCTTGATAGAAAGGTCCCATTGATCTTCTCTACATCTAGTCCATCGACTGCCTTTAGAACTTTAACTTCCTTCTGAATTTAGTTAATTTCATATTAAGTCCATTTGCTTAAAAGAAGATAAAATCACACACGGGAGAGATTAGGAAACTATATTTGTATTAATATTATGAGCTATCTTTTATCAGATGATAGACAACAAATTCAAATACGGAGTGACCCATTTGAAAAGGGGAAACTGCAACTATTCTATTACAATTTTACTATGCAAAATAACATTACAGTCCCTATTATTTCTTATGACTCTCTAGAACTATTTTGGACCTAACCCTGTAGAAAAGATATATTTTACAGAGATCTTTCTCAGAAAAATTCGGACCCTAACTAATGGCCTTGAATTCCCTTTTATAGAAAACAAGGGAGCGACAAGCTTCAGGCCATTAGACACTTGTCAACAGAACCAAGCCTTAAAGGTTGTACATAATTCTTGTTACAAATCATTCCTTATCTGCATGTTGGTCCCCGTGATGAGGTGGAACCAAAATTTCCAATTGATTATTGGTAGAAACAAAAATACATGAGCCATGCCGATATCACCCAGACACTCCTGGATGGACTCTGAGATGCTCATTCTATTCCATAACATTTCTCTTCCTGAAAAGGAAAACAAATCTCGACATGAAACAAGACTTTACCTCCAAATTAAAGGAAAATCTCTAGCCTTTATGTCCCGGATCAGAGAAAATGGAAAGAGGAACTTGGGGGTAAATAGGATTTGTTGAGAAGGCATTGCATCCTCCCTGATGCTGCAGAGATGACTGGCTACCTGTCCTCACCTGAACAAATCCTTCTTTTAGTTCCCCATGAGCTCCCTCTTGGAACACTCTACCAACTAAATGTAGAGTAAGAGCGGGGAATAGGCCTAAGGTGAATTTTCTTGAAAAGAAAAGGATTTCACACCCCCTATGGCAATCCCCCGAGCTTTCACATTCCCTCTGGAAATGAACAACATCAAACCAGAGAAAGATCATCCATCCAATGTCATAAAATACACAACGACTCCATTCATAGTTATGTTCAAACACCATCCTCTTACAGATGAAAAACTGTTCTCAGAAAGATGAAAAAACTTATTATTGTTTCTACCTGGATTTTATCATCTACCTAGTGAATTTATAACCATAAATTCCTTTCAAAATGGCGGTGCTAATCCATGTGAAGAATCATCACTTTGATATCTTCTACTTAACCTGTCAGCTACGGATTCCAGCAATTATGCCTATAACTCAAGTCACCACCATTTCCTAGGCCATCACTCCTTTTCTACTAGCATGCGTTCACCTTATGTGAATGATTTTATTCTGATCTTATTCCTCTTCTCAATGTACAATCTCCTGCTTTAGGATTTCTGTCGACAAGCAAATCTTTGAATTCATCAAAGAACTCATGATTCATCATATCTGAACTGGAAGCTTATCCAAATCCTTTCACATCTTTGAGCTATCATCTTTGACTGTCAAATCAATCTTGAATCGAAAGGTTTGAATCCCATTCGTTTTGGCCCTTTCCTGTGAGCTATAACCGGTGCCTCCAGAAATCCCTCCACCAAACTTCTCATTTCAAACTCAGCCGCAGATCTCATCTAACTTGGCAAATCTAACGATCATTCCCTGCCAACTTAGCAGTTTGACTTTCCAACTGTATCTGTGGACCCGCAAAATCCTGACTGGGCAACGCCATATCATTCTTTGACTAAGCTCCATCAGCAACCTCCCTGCAAGCCCTCCTGATTAGATAGGGACACGTGGCATCATCTTGTGATACCGCTGTATGTAACCACCTCAAAAATTCCATTGCGGGAATGTGAGGGTCGTCCGATTTGTTTGATCCTTACCACTATGCATACTGTCGGCCAACTCCTTCGAGACTTAAAAGTCAAGCATCTTTTACCTCAGGATAAAACATCCTCATTCACTTTGAGCATGTGCAAATTGATGAGACTATTAGTAGACCTAACTTTACTGCCTGTGAACCGGTATTACAAAGCTTTCAACCGGTTATGCTGCTAACCCCATCGATTTCACTGATAACACCCGACATCATCTCGTGATGTTGTTGTCATTAAAATCCTCACGTCTTTGACCATGGGGCAGTGCTAGCCGTTGGATCTATCCATTCTTTAACAGATGGTCGGGGTATTTAGCACTTGCTGGACTTAGGAAAAAATAAGCACGGGCATTTAAAAAAATTAGAAGGGGACCAGTAATAGGGATGTTATGTGGATGACTTAGGAAAAGCACACTTTACGAACCGGTTAACTAGCTTTTTACTTAGGGAACAAATGGCCCCGTTCATGGAAAGGGTACCCTTGGTTTAAGTGAGAAAAAGTAACAACGAAATATACCATTTCTAGGGTTTTCTTCACAAGAATGTAAGAAGCTTTGATAAATCCTAAACCCTAAGCCTCGAATTGTTCTCAGAGGATATAAGTGACAACTTGAAAATAAATGTTTTGGGATAAAATTTGAAATTTTTATGCAATTAATTTTCAGGGCTATCAGTGGCTCTAGTTGGGGATGCTCATTTCTTAGGAATGAAGCGAGAGACCAGAATCTTTGAGTAAAGCAGACCAACTGCAGGGCAGATCAAGAATAAACTACCTGGACAGGGTAACTTCAACAAAAGAAACTAAACTAACAAAAAAACCTAACTAATTCTCATGGATAACAACAAATTTAAGAAAAGTAGAACCTCAAAATTGTCCATGACAGGTAATTTATTCATAACTCCATTGGGCAGAGATTCAAAGAAAACCACTCTATCCCAATTCACTTGTGGCCTATAGGATCAGACCAAGTGTGAAGTCCCAAAGCCATCTACCAATGCTAAATTTTGCTTTCCTCTATCATAAACATGATTTTCTTTTGAAAGCGTCAAATATAATCTAATAACATAAGTGGAAAACCATTTTTCAAATTTTCTGGCTAGTCCTGTTTGTCCACTATGCTTAACTTTATCACTGCAATTACTATTGAAAACCTGAAAATTGTGCAATGGTATAGTGCAACTGCAATCTTGTGACATATATGATATATGCTCGTTATAACACACACCCTGACTGCAACCAATATCCTTTTTCGCAAATACATCATCTTGTTGGAAAAGGAAAATCTCATATTTTGGCACATAACTGAAAATACATGCCTCTTTTGCATTATCAACTTGCCTACTAAAATGAGGATTCCCCGAAGAATCTCCCTTCTTACTGATCATATCTAGCAAGCTGTCATCAAGGGGAAGGAAAGGATCATAGATGACCTCTTCATATGTTTCATTTTCTTTCTTTGTTTCCAATCTAATGTCAACAATATCAACAACATGGGAAAATCATTCAATTTTACATACCTATAAATTAGATATTGCACCTTATCTTCATAATAGTCCATTTCAGAAGTTGATGCAATAATCTCCAGATTTTCATTTGTTTCTTCGAATGCAGGGTTAAGAATAACATGAAGACCCTTCTCAAAAATATTGTAACAAAGCACCAATTGATCTTCATCTGAATCTTCATCAAATAATGCATTGATATTTTCACTGAAATTATTTCTGATCTCATCTTTAGGTTTATTAGGAAACTAGTATTCAGAATGTGAACTGGAACAACACCCAGTAATACAACCCTCACAAATTTTTTCATCAAAAACTAATGGTATCTCATCATTTGAATATTTATTATCACAGTCTTGCAAACCTACAACTACTTCAGACATAAAACTTTCCAATTCTTCATACTCATTGTCATATCTATCTGAAATGCAAGATTGCAAACCAATCTCCTGTGAGGTATTCTCCTTGGAAAAAATCACTATTGTTGTCCTTCAATAAAGTGATTGACACCACATCTATCTCTTCATTTATATATTTCAGTCATTCTCTCATTAGCCTCTTCTTCACTAATATGAGAAATAACCATTGTTTGGGACAAGTCCTCTTCAATGCCTATATGTGGATTTAATGCCTATTCAAGACAATATGGTCCTAGGAATAATTGGAATTATAATCAATGGACCCCCCCTTTTGCAAGGCAACCACCTCGAGTACATCATGGGGACCTCCAAAGTGGGTTAGTCCACAATGGAATCAACCACAATGGAACCAATCATGACAGCAAAATCAATCACAGTGGCAGCAAAATCAACATCCATGACAACAAAATCAATCTTAATTTCGACCATGGCAAAATTAAGGCACAAAGTGACCTTGGGGACAACCTCAACCTCTTATCACTAGTCCAAATACTGCTAATGAGTAGGTGAATCAACCTTAGATTTTAGCACAACTAGTTCCAATTCCTAAGAATAACCATCATCAATAGGCATTTAATGTTGATATCAATCCCCATGGTTTGAATGTAATAGAAGTTAATGATATTCAATTAAGAAACCGTAATGTTTCTTCAAAGGATGATACCAAGAAGGAGGAATAGACAAAAGAAATGAAGGAAGAAGAACACAATTTTGATAAAGAAAAGGAAATGACTAGTGAAACCCCATATCTAAAGCATTTGGACATACCATTGAAAGATCTTGAATCATCTTGATTTGATCATATCAACATGGCAGATTCACCACTTCTTGGGGAGTTGGAAAATATTAACATAGAAATCCCTTTGTTGCAAGCTATCAAGGATAATCCATTAAATAAACCAACTTATTAAGTCACTTTGTGTAAATACACTTGGAAGGAAGCACAAATTTCCACCCATAATATAGGTAGGAACTAAACTTATTGATGTTCTATTAGGAAGGTTGCTTCCTTATAAATATGGTGATCCTGGGAGTCATGTGATTACCTTGAGCATAGGAGAAATTCAAATACCTAATGTGTTAATTGATTTAGGAGCAGCCATAAATGTTATCACTGTAGATACAACAGAGATGTTAGGAATGACTAAAGTTCAACCAACAACAATTGTACTTTAGTTAGCAGGTCACTCTATTGCTAAACCTGAAGGTGTTCTAGAAAATGTCACAGTAACTATTGACACTTGGGATTATCTAGTAGATTTTCTGGTTCTTCACGCTAGAAAAAGGGCATTAGGATATCCAATCATACTAGGAAGACCTTGGTTAGCAACTGCGAGATCACTAATAGATTGCAGATCTGGTAGTATGTCCATTTCCAATGGTTAGAAACAGAAGGAATTGACACTGTACCCCCCAACTAAACCAACAATTCATTCTAACACTCAACAATGGATTGATGATGATATGGATACAGAAGGGGATGGAGTTGTTGAATTAGCCATGGTCACTTTAACTGAACATATTGAAGAATATGAGGAATATGTAGATTAGGGAGAAAAAATGGATAGTGATGGAAAACTTTATGAAGGAATTGAGGAAAATTCTTTTCAAAAGGAAGTCAAGAGGGGAAGCCACATTGAAATCCTATATCATGATAATCTACACCCTTGTCCTCTTAATACACTTATTGAAGGTCCAGTTGAAGGCAAAAATTATACGAAATAAATTTTAATTTCAGTAGACAAACCTCTCTTCATTAATTCATCTTTGCCTTTAACACAAGAAGAAAAGTTAAAACTTACTTTAGAAAAACATAGAGGCATTTGCTTGGGAATATAAGGACATGAGAGGGATACATCCTTCAATCTATACACATCACATCTACATTGAAGATGTGAAGCCTATGAGACAAGGATAAAGACAAATCAATCTAGCTTTGAGAGATTTTGTTAAATCAAAAATAGAAAAAATGTTGCAAGTAGGGTTTATCTACCCAATTTATGATAGTAATGGGTTTCACCATTGGTCATTGTACCTAAAGAAGAATGGGAAGTGGTGTGTTTGTGTTGATTATAGGGAGTTGAACAAGGCCACTAAAAAGGATTATTTTCCTTTACCCTTTATTGAACAAGTTCTTGATAACTTAGCTGGTAGTAATTATTTCTCTTTCTTGGATGGTTTTAGTGGCTACAAACAAATACAAGTGACTCATAAGGATCAGGATAAGGCAACATTTACAAGTCCTTGGGAAAATTTTACATATAGAGTCCTGCCATTTGGACTTTGTAATGCACTTGCCACTTTTCAAAAAGCTTTTTTAACCATTTTTGTTGACTTAACTACTTAATGTGTAGAAATTTATATAGATAATTTCATAGTGCATGGAAAAACATATGATGAGGCATTAGAAAGTTTTAACAAAGTGTTACAGAGATGTAAATATCATAGGTTATCACTTAATCATGAAAAATGCTCTCTCATGATGATGGAAGGGATTATGTTAGGACACCATATCTCTAAAGAAAGCATTAAAATAGATCCAAAGAAGGTGGAAGTCATCCAACAAATTTTGAGGTTCTAAAAACTCAAATTGATGTTAGAAGTTTTCTTGGACATGTAAGTTACTACAAAAGATTCATTGAGGGATTTAGTACAGAATTGTTGAACCATTGTTTACATTACTCAAAAAGGATCTAGAATTTATATGGACAAATGACTATAAAAAATCATTTGAAACTATAAAACACGCTTTGACTACCTCACCTATAATCAAGGGACCTATTTGGGGAGAACCATTCCATATACATGCAGATGCATCCAATTTTTCTATTGGAGTAGTCTTGGGACAAAAGGATGAGAATTGAGCAATGCATTCTATATATAACATCAGTAAGAATTTGAGTCCAGCTGAGATATATTATACAACAATTGAAAATAGATTTTTAGTTATTGTGTATGCAATAAAAAAATTAGGCATTGTATTACTGGATATAAAACTTTTGTTCACACAGATCATGTAGCCATTCGTTATTTGATAAATAAAGCTATCGTAGGCGATCAAATAATAAGATGGTTGTTACTTCTGCAAGAATTTGATATAACCATTGTGAATAAACTAGGGAAGGATAATGTTGTAGTTAATTTTCTTTCAAGGATGGTTTTCCGAGTAAATAATGAACCAGTGAATGATACTTTTCTAGATGAACACTTGTTTGCCATTTCGGTATAGTCACCTTGGTTTTCTGATATTGCAAATTATCTTGTAACAAGGAATTGCCCAAATCATTTCAATCATAAGAAAAAGAAAAGATTAATTCATGAAAGTTCTAGATTTCAATGGATTGATGTTTTTTTGTTTAAAATGTGCCTTGATCATCTTTTTTGTAGGTGTATAGAAGAAATTGGTGTTTATGACATTATTCACACATGTCATAATGAACCAGAAGGAGTCCATTATTTAGTGATCAAAACAGTCCATAAGATCCTGGGAGAAAGTTACTTTTGGCCTTCCATGAATAGAGATATTTTATTTTATGTGAAACATTGTGATGAATGTCAGCACATGGGGAGACCAACAACAACAATGGAGATGCCTCTTCAACCACAGATAGTTCTTGAGCCATTTGAGAAGTGGGGAATTAAATTTGTAGGACCTATAGATCCTCCTTCTAAGGGATATCACTACATTCTAGTCTGCATAGATTATGTTGCAAAATGGGCTGACGTGAAAGCATTGTCGGTGGCCAAGGAAGACAAGGTTGCTGACTTTTTGTACAAACAAATTCTTCAAAGGTTTGGTGCTCTGAAGGAAATAGTATATGATCAAGGACCATAGTTCATGTCCACTATGATGGAGGCTTTCATGCATATATATAAGATGACACACCGGAAGTCTTCACCATGTCATCCACAAGCTAATGGTCAAGTAGAGGTCACCAACAGTGAATTGTAAAATATCATAACAAAGACTATTTCTCTGAGGAAATCAAATTGGTTAGATAGATTAGATGAAGCAATTTGGGCTTATAACACATGGAAGACTACCACGGGATTTTCTCCACATGAATTGGTGTATGGGAAAACTCTTGTCATGCCAATTGAGTTTGAATTAAGAACAACATGGGAAGTTGGAATTGATCTATCCAAAGCAGAGAATGCTAAAATTTTGTAGTTAAATAGATTAGATGAAATAAGAATGGAAGCTTTGCAACACATAGAGTTAATTCAGAGCCAAGGGAAGTTATGGCATGACAAACATATTGTCTCTAGACAGTTCAAAAAGGGAGACTGTGGACTATTATTCGATTCTTGGTTCCAGAAATTCAAAGGAAATTTTCATACAAGATGGTTGGGACCTTATGAAATCAATCAAGTTTATGATAATGGTGCAATTCAATTAGTGCCTATTGATGGTGAAAGAAGAACTATGTTGGTTAATGGTCATCTTCTCAAGTTATATCACAAACCAACATCCTAAGAAGAATTCCTTTTGAAACTACAGTCTAGGATAGAACACTTCATCATGGAGGACATCACTTTTGTGATGAGATCCAGTTCTAAATTAGTCCAGCAAGAAGACAGAATAAAGGAGATAAATTGAAAACCAGAAAGGGCAATTTATGTCCAAAAAAAAAGAAAAGAAAAAAAGAGGATGATTGAAAACCAGAAATGGCGGTCTACCTCAAGGGTGAATTGAAAACTAAAAATGGTGATTCATAACTTAGGAAAAAGTTGAAAACCAGAAATGGAAACTTTTTCCAGATCAACTACAATTTACTCCTGATGGCTTTCAAGAATCCAGAAATAAGTCTTTTGCCGGATTAGTGTCCCTCTTGTTCCTGATAGTTTCTGATACTGAAATGTTTAAAGATTCTCTCATTGTTTAATGTTTAATTTGTCCATGCAAAAAGAGATTTGAGTAACTCCTGATCAGCTTGTCAATTTTATTATTGATGAGTTGATATTTATGCTCTTGATCAATATGCCACTTTTTGTTAGTAGCAAAATGTTTGGTTCTACATGATGACTTCTGACCAATACACATTAAATAGTCAAAAGGTAAAAAATTATCATAAGTATTTTTTCGAAATATTGCTTTCTAATTTTGTAGATATAAGGTAGGGGTGATAAATTTTGTTTGTATAAAGTTTTCGCCAACTTATTAATAACAATATTGCTATAAGTTAAAGTTTTAAACAAAGAGATAAGAGATAAATTAGATTGACATCATTTGTCATTTCAAAATCTAAAAAGTAATGATTACGGTGATCAACGCACATACTAAAGCCGCCACCAACTCAACAAATCTTGAAACAAAGTACAAAATGATGGCAGGTAGATCGTCCATCTTTGTATGAAATTAATGAAAAACAATGTGTGTGCAATTAATGGTCACCTTTGGAATAATTTTTATTCAGAAAAAGAAAATTACTTCTTTTCATTTCTTATTTTGGAAGTTGAGCTCAAGTTGTAGAGTGGAAGAAGAGAAATTTTTTCTAAGAAAATGGAGAATAAGAGAATCATTGAACTAGAAAATTTTATCTTAGACCTAAAAAAAGAAAGGTTGTTAGAGTACATGGGTTGGATAAGATTAATTAGAATGTATGAAGGATTCAAGCCTAGAATAGTGGAAGAATTTGTGCAGAATTTCTATGTCAAAGTTACTCGAGTGGGAGGAGAAATAGTTGAAGTAACACTACAAGTTATAAGTGAAATCTCAGGGATTCCTATTTAAGGCAAGTTGATAAACAAAGGCCATATCAATTTTGATGAGGTGATTAATTTATTTTATGAAGGAAATGAGAAGCGACTTGAGTTGCACATACAAAAGGGTAGTACGAAAGGTATAAATAGAAGCAGTTTGGACGAGTCGTGGAAAATAGCAGTGGTCTGCCTTATGAAATTTTTCACCTATGAGGGGCAGTATGGCATGGTGTTGGGCCCAGGAATGTGACTGCTAATTCATTTGAGGTATGAAAACACTAGACCTGAGGCTCAGGTTAACCTTCCTTCTTTCCTGTTCTCACAAATTTCTTCTATGATAGGTAGGGTGAAAGAAAGGTATGGTCATATAAAAATACCATAGTTTAATCCATCTTATTGTTAAACATCATTTCTTAAAGAAGAAAACAGGGAAAGAAAAATGGTTGGAATTTTTGTCCTCACTTATTAGTAAAGAAAAGAAGGGGTCCATGTTGAAAATTTTGAAAATAGAAAAAGGGGAACCCTTGAAGAAGAAAGCAAAAAGGATAGGTAAGGAGGCTAGACTCACAAAAGAGGGCCCATCAAAGACAAACAAGAAATTGGAAAGTGAAGAGCTCAAAACCTCTAGAGTTACTCGTAGCTATACCAAAAAGATCACTAAAGAAAAGAAAGGAGATGAACCTAGCTCTCCTTTTGATACCCATATGGCTCCTAATGACCCCCCTGTCACAAACCCTAATGATCCTATCCAACAGACACTAGTTCAAAGCCCTACTGCCACACTTTCCATTGATAATGAACCCCCTGTGTCAATTCAACCTAGTCAACTCAAAGTTGATAATTATGAACCCCCTGTGTCAACTCAACCTATTCAACTAGATGTTGACAATGTGCCACTAGAAAAACCAGAAATTGAAAGAGTTATTGAGCAAAACTCACCCAAAATAATTTAAATTGATGATGACTATTCAGATGATGTTGAAATTCAACAATCACTGCAATCTTCCACACCCTCAGGAGGAGATACTAGAATATTTGAAAATCATGAAGAATTTGAGGCTACTCAAAGCTAATTATCTCCTCCCCATGACCTTGAAACCCAATTACCTTCATCCCCTCCATGGTTTGTCAGAAGAGAAGGCAAGGAGATACTGATTGAGGAAGAAATTCATCATAAATAAGATAAGGGAAGAGAAGAGGAGGATGAGGAATTGTTGAAAGTGATAATGTCTCATGTTGAAACAGAGCTCTCCGAGGCTAGTAAGAAAATACAATTTTTGGAAGAAAGGTTGAAACAAAAAGAAGAGATAAAGAAGCCCTCATTGCATACTGAACAAGTGCATAAATATTCTTCCATAAAAGAAGAGAATCACAAGAAAAGGATTGAATAAATAGAAGAGGCAAGGCGACAAGCCACTGCCCAAGCCTTAGAAAATGAAGAAGAAATAAGAAAGTTTAAAGAAGAACTGGAAAGGAAAAAACAACAACTTAACAGCTAGAAACCACAAGTTCTTCCTTAAGGAACTTCAACTTCTTTCGCTATTCCCCGGGAACTCTCTCTGATCATTGAAAAATACTAGCAAGAAAATTTTGAGTTTTTAAAACAACTTGAAGAAGTAAAGGATCGAAAGAATAGGGGAATTTAGCAAGTAGAGCAAGTTGCAGAACTTTCATCTGCTTTAGTGGCAATGAGAAAACCCTCTAGGTTATATTCTTTATTTCTCTGTGAGAGATTCATCAAATGAATAATTAATCAATTGGTTTTGGACAGGAAAATGGAGTATGAAGATGATGATGATTTTCTTGAGGACTTCTATAAAAGGCATCCACTCTATCAAAACCAAATGTGTGAATTTTACTTGCATGGATTTCTGTTAGGACATTATTATCAATCCTTTATAAATATTTATGGTGGTGAAGTTCAAGTAAGGGAATTTGTATCTCTATTGCAAAATCAGGTACAATGGGAAGATAGGTTGAATCAGTACAAAGAGAAACATAACAGATTGGGACTCTTGATCAGGGATGAAATGCCAAAATCCTTAGCCTTCAAATCAAAATTCATTTCCATTGCACAACTTGAACAGGTACAACTCACCTACAGAAGGAATTTCACTATAGTATAAGAGCATTCAGGGATGTTCAGAACTAATTACCCTACATAGCATTGTAGGACACCATAACCAGGTACAATACCATTCTAGTTCCATTAAGGAGAACATAACCCATTTCTCTGACAAACATTACCTGGAGTCTTAATAGGGTAAGGTCAGTCATAAGAATTATGGAAGAATGAGATATAAAATGTGTCGGAATGAAGTTCTAAGCACCATTAGTCCTTATGCCAGTGCCATAGCTGGATGCACCAAATAATTTTGCAGAGGTGGCTCTGAGAGAGTGGACAAATGATGTAGAGCTATATGCAGAAAATACTGAATGTAAACTAAGAGACTAAAAAGATGAACTAAACAATCAAAAAACACCTACTTCAACCACACTCAAGATTAAGACGTTAAGAAAGAAGGAAACTAAATGAAACAAAAGCAATTAAACTGCAAACTCTAGATTATCCTTCAATTTGATAGTCTCATGATTCAGTGTGTGCTTGTTGAATGATAGATTCTCGATTATGCTCTATCATGAATGCAAAATGAAAACTAATCAAGATATGATACAAAATTCTATGCTAAAATAATATGGATGAATAATGGATGAGAAACCATTATGAGGTTATGGAAATGGAAATGGATGAAAAATTCTACATTATGGAATATGAAAATGAAAGTGGATGAATAAGGAAGGGAAATGAGGGGTTTACATAGGTTAGATGGAGAGATGGAGAGGGATGAAAGGAAGACATGTGTCCCTAAGAAGGGCAAGTGTCATGAAAGCAAATGACATGTGTCCTTAAGGATGTGCCATTTGAAGGAATGACATGTTTCCCTGAGGACACATGCCCATTTGGGACTGAGACACCCAATTTGGAAGGTTCTATTCCAAAAGATATTATAAAATATGACATTCTCATGGTGAGGAAATTTGGGATATTTTCCCAAAATTTAGGGAATTGTTTCCCCCAAAATAAGGATATTTCCATGATATGAGATATTTTCTCAAATTTTAGGGAATCAATTCCTCCAAAGAATGAGGATATTTCCATGATTTGAGATATTTTCCCAAATTTTAGGGAATTAATTCCTCCAAAAAATGAGGATATTTCCATGATTTAGATATTTGGGATATTTTCCCCAACTTTTAGGAAATGGTTCCCTCAAAAGTGAGGATTTCTCCATGGTTTAGATATTTAGGATATTTTCCCCAAATTTTAGGAAATGGATTCCAAATTCAAAGGCATTTCCCAAATTTTAGAAAATTTGGGATATTTTGGGAATTCACACATATGATGAGGGATAAGGGATAGGGTTGACTAAACCCTTGGTTAGATTAGGTGGGTTAGGCTAGGGGAAGGGTTAGATAAGGGTTAAATTTAGGAGACGTGGGGAAATAGAATTAATTAATTTAATTAATTAATTCTATGGGAAGAAATTAGAGGAAAAAGTCAACTTGAATTAAATAATCAAATTACAAAATTTGATATATTTAATGGAAAAAGGGTTCAAATTTAATTAATTAATTGATTTATGATTACCAATTAATTAATTAAAGAAGGACTCTATCATAATTAATAAAATTAATTAGCTAGAAGAAGAGATTGCCAATCAATTAAATAATGCATTATTACATAATTAAAGATATTCATGATAGCTAAATTAAACTAATTAGATTAGTCAAATTTAGGTGTTTATAGGAGAAATGGAACAGGTATGTTCCCACTCGAAGGTATCATGAGTACAATTTTAATAAGTTAGATATGGCTTCATGGATTGAAAGGAAGAACATAAATATACCAAATCGACCATGAGGACATGGTTTAATAGGAGGGGGAGGAATGATGAGTGCTTTATCCTTATACCTTTAATCATACTTTATGGTTTAAAATTTTAATGATCTGAGAACTAATATGCCTGGCGGTATTCTTATTGCATGCATATTTACTCATTTTTTCTATTATATTCTACTTATTAGAAGTAATATTAGAAATGATATCTTTTGGTTGAATGTTTTACTTTCTTTTTGTTTGCACGTATGGATAGTGTAATAATCAGAATAATGTCACTCTGTTCTATTTTATCTTCATAAATGTATTTTTGAAGATGTTTTAAGAGAACAAGCAGACTAAGAAGACAACTCTAGTTTGGTTGCTATGAAGATGATGACAACTCTCAAGCGATCTAGATAGAAAGACCCCCTTGGTCTTCTCTGCATCTAGTTCATCGGTTGCCTTTAGAACGTCAACTTCCTTCTGAAGTTAGTTAATTTCATATTAAGTTTTCTCTAGTTCGGTTTTGTAATCGTTACTCTATTTTTAGTGGGTAACCTTAGTTTGAATTTGAATAAAGGATGTGTATAAATATCATGTTGGTTTCTATAGAATGTAATAGGAAAATAATTAGTAAGTTAGCTAGTAGTAGAGTTTCACATTTTTTGTAACCAACAAATTTGTCTCACTTCCTTTTGGAAGTACATTTTAATGAAAATCAAAATTTGATCCAACAATTCTTGTGTTTTGGATCCCACTAGAGGAAGAGCAAGGCCCGCTCGACTAAAGGGAGGTAATCTTTGTGGTATTTCTCTTTCATTTTCAGTTATGTGAATTAAATTTGATTTTATTCTATTCAGTTTACATGATGATGAGTTCCGAGTAATTAGGAATCTGATTACAGAAGTTTTAGTTATTCATTCCTCATGCATATGTTGTTTTGGTAGGT